>NW_026559903.1:0-55684 GCF_027744805.1 Dunckerocampus dactyliophorus | reverse complement strand
AGTGCAATTGTGAACATTGCCCACAACTGCCCTACAATGAACCACATATGCACCAAACCACCTAAAAAGTGCTTTAAACAGCTTGTCAGGCCGAATGAGTTACTTTTTCTCATTTTGCCTGTAACTGCCCAGCAGTACATCCCAGCATCACCAAACCACATTCACATGCAGGGGGTGAGAAGCTACACCACATATATGAGATTCAGGCCTCTAGCACGTTCTGCTGGCTTGCAATCACTAAATCTAACAGTTATTGCTTAAAAAGGCGTTTCAGGCCGAATAGAGTGCAATTGTGAACATTGCCCACAACTGCCCTACAATGAACCACATATGCACCAAACCACCTAAAAAGTGCTTTAAACAGCTTGTCAGGCCGAATGAGTTACTTTTTCTCATTTTGCCTGTAACTGCCCAGCAGTACATCCCAGCATCACCAAACCACATTCACATGCAGGGGGTGAGAAGCTACACCACATATATGAGATTCAGGCCTCTAGCACGTTCTGCTGGCTTGCAATCACTAAATCTAACAGTTATTGCTTAAAAAGGCGTTTCAGGCCGAATAGAGTGCAATTGTGAACATTGCCCACAACTGCCCTACAATGAACCACATATGCACCAAACCACCTAAAAAGTGCTTTAAACAGCTTGTCAGGCCGAATGAGTTACTTTTTCTCATTTTGCCTGTAACTGCCCAGCAGTACATCCCAGCATCACCAAACCACATTCACATGCAGGGGGTGAGAAGCTACACCACATATATGAGATTCAGGCCTCTAGCACGTTCTGCTGGCTTGCAATCACTAAATCTAACAGTTATTGCTTAAAAAGTTAATTCAGACCGAATAGAGTGCAATTGTGAACATTGCCCACAACTGCCCTACAATGAACCACATATGCACCAAACCACCTAAAAAGTGCTTTAAACAGCTTGTCAGGCCGAATGAGTTACTTTTTCTCATTTTGCCTGTAACTGCCCAGCAGTACATCCCAGCATCACCAAACCACATTCCCATGCAGGGGGTTGAGAAGCTACACCACATATATGAGATTCAGGCCTCTAGCACGTTCTGCTGGCTTGCAATCACTAAATCTAACAGTTATTGCTTAAAAAGTTAATTCAGACCGAATAGAGTGCAATTGTGAACATTGCCCACAACTGCCCTACAATGAACCACATATGCACCAAACCACCTAAAAAGTGCTTTAAACAGCTTGTCAGGCCGAATGAGTTACTTTTTCTCATTTTGCCTGTAACTGCCCAGCAGTACATCCCAGCATCACCAAACCACATTCACATGCAGGGGGTGAGAAGCTACACCACATATATGAGATTCAGGCCTCTAGCACGTTCTGCTGGCTTGCAATCACTAAATCTAACAGTTATTGCTTAAAAAGGCGTTTCAGGCCGAATAGAGTGCAATTGTGAACATTGCCCACAACTGCCCTACAATGAACCACATATGCACCAAACCACCTAAAAAGTGCTTTAAACAGCTTGTCAGGCCGAATGAGTTACTTTTTCTCATTTTGCCTGTAACTGCCCAGCAGTACATCCCAGCATCACCAAACCACATTCACATGCAGGGGGTGAGAAGCTACACCACATATATGAGATTCAGGCCTCTAGCACGTTCTGCTGGCTTGCAATCACTAAATCTAACAGTTATTGCTTAAAAAGGCGTTTCAGGCCGAATAGAGTGCAATTGTGAACATTGCCCACAACTGCCCTACAATGAACCACATATGCACCAAACCACCTAAAAAGTGCTTTAAACAGCTTGTCAGGCCGAATGAGTTACTTTTTCTCATTTTGCCTGTAACTGCCCAGCAGTACATCCCAGCATCACCAAACCACATTCACATGCAGGGGGTGAGAAGCTACACCACATATATGAGATTCAGGCCTCTAGCACGTTCTGCTGGCTTGCAATCACTAAATCTAACAGTTATTGCTTAAAAAGGCGTTTCAGGCCGAATAGAGTGCAATTGTGAACATTGCCCACAACTGCCCTACAATGAACCACATATGCACCAAACCACCTAAAAAGTGCTTTAAACAGCTTGTCAGGCCGAATGAGTTACTTTTTCTCATTTTGCCTGTAACTGCCCAGCAGTACATCCCAGCATCACCAAACCACATTCACATGCAGGGGGTGAGAAGCTACACCACATATATGAGATTCAGGCCTCTAGCACGTTCTGCTGGCTTGCAATCACTAAATCTAACAGTTATTGCTTAAAAAGTTAATTCAGACCGAATAGAGTGCAATTGTGAACATTGCCCACAACTGCCCTACAATGAACCACATATGCACCAAACCACCTAAAAAGTGCTTTAAACAGCTTGTCAGGCCGAATGAGTTACTTTTTCTCATTTTGCCTGTAACTGCCCAGCAGTACATCCCAGCATCACCAAACCACATTCCCATGCAGGGGGTTGAGAAGCTACACCACATATATGAGATTCAGGCCTCTAGCACGTTCTGCTGGCTTGCAATCACTAAATCTAACAGTTATTGCTTAAAAAGTTAATTCAGACCGAATAGAGTGCAATTGTGAACATTGCCCACAACTGCCCTACAATGAACCACATATGCACCAAACCACCTAAAAAGTGCTTTAAACAGCTTGTCAGGCCGAATGAGTTACTTTTTCTCATTTTGCCTGTAACTGCCCAGCAGTACATCCCAGCATCACCAAACCACATTCACATGCAGGGGGTGAGAAGCTACACCACATATATGAGATTCAGGCCTCTAGCACGTTCTGCTGGCTTGCAATCACTAAATCTAACAGTTATTGCTTAAAAAAGCGTTTCAGGCCGAATAGAGTGCAATTGTGAACATTGCCCACAACTGCCCTACAATGAACCACATATGCACCAAACCACCTAAAAAGTGCTTTAAACAGCTTGTCAGGCCGAATGAGTTACTTTTTCTCATTTTGCCTGTAACTGCCCAGCAGTACATCCCAGCATCACCAAACCACATTCACATGCAGGGGGTGAGAAGCTACACCACATATATGAGATTCAGGCCTCTAGCACGTTCTGCTGGCTTGCAATCACTAAATCTAACAGTTATTGCTTAAAAAGGCGTTTCAGGCCGAATAGAGTGCAATTGTGAACATTGCCCACAACTGCCCTACAATGAACCACATATGCACCAAACCACCTAAAAAGTGCTTTAAACAGCTTGTCAGGCCGAATGAGTTACTTTTTCTCATTTTGCCTGTAACTGCCCAGCAGTACATCCCAGCATCACCAAACCACATTCACATGCAGGGGGTGAGAAGCTACACCACATATATGAGATTCAGGCCTCTAGCACGTTCTGCTGGCTTGCAATCACTAAATCTAACAGTTATTGCTTAAAAAGGCGTTTCAGGCCGAATAGAGTGCAATTGTGAACATTGCCCACAACTGCCCTACAATGAACCACATATGCACCAAACCACCTAAAAAGTGCTTTAAACAGCTTGTCAGGCCGAATGAGTTACTTTTTCTCATTTTGCCTGTAACTGCCCAGCAGTACATCCCAGCATCACCAAACCACATTCACATGCAGGGGGTGAGAAGCTACACCACATATATGAGATTCAGGCCTCTAGCACGTTCTGCTGGCTTGCAATCACTAAATCTAACAGTTATTGCTTAAAAAGGCGTTTCAGGCCGAATAGAGTGCAATTGTGAACATTGCCCACAACTGCCCTACAATGAACCACATATGCACCAAACCACCTAAAAAGTGCTTTAAACAGCTTGTCAGGCCGAATGAGTTACTTTTTCTCATTTTGCCTGTAACTGCCCAGCAGTACATCCCAGCATCACCAAACCACATTCACATGCAGGGGGTGAGAAGCTACACCACATATATGAGATTCAGGCCTCTAGCACGTTCTGCTGGCTTGCAATCACTAAATCTAACAGTTATTGCTTAAAAAGGCGTTTCAGGCCGAATAGAGTGCAATTGTGAACATTGCCCACAACTGCCCTACAATGAACCACATATGCACCAAACCACCTAAAAAGTGCTTTAAACAGCTTGTCAGGCCGAATGAGTTACTTTTTCTCATTTTGCCTGTAACTGCCCAGCAGTACATCCCAGCATCACCAAACCACATTCCCATGCAGGGGGTGAGAAGCTACACCACATATATGAGATTCAGGCCTCTAGCACGTTCTGCTGGCTTGCAATCACTAAATCTAACAGTTATTGCTTAAAAAGTTAATTCAGACCGAATAGAGTGCAATTGTGAACATTGCCCACAACTGCCCTACAATGAACCACATATGCACCAAACCACCTAAAAAGTGCTTTAAACAGCTTGTCAGGCCGAATGAGTTACTTTTTCTCATTTTGCCTGTAACTGCCCAGCAGTACATCCCAGCATCACCAAACCACATTCACATGCAGGGGGTGAGAAGCTACACCACATATATGAGATTCAGGCCTCTAGCACGTTCTGCTGGCTTGCAATCACTAAATCTAACAGTTATTGCTTAAAAAGTTAATTCAGACCGAATAGAGTGCAATTGTGAACATTGCCCACAACTGCCCTACAATGAACCACATATGCACCAAACCACCTAAAAAGTGCTTTAAACAGCTTGTCAGGCCGAATGAGTTACTTTTTCTCATTTTGCCTGTAACTGCCCAGCAGTACATCCCAGCATCACCAAACCACATTCACATGCAGGGGGTGAGAAGCTACACCACATATATGAGATTCAGGCCTCTAGCACGTTCTGCTGGCTTGCAATCACTAAATCTAACAGTTATTGCTTAAAAAGTTAATTCAGACCGAATAGAGTGCAATTGTGAACATTGCCCACAACTGCCCTACAATGAACCACATATGCACCAAACCACCTAAAAAGTGCTTTAAACAGCTTGTCAGGCCGAATGAGTTACTTTTTCTCATTTTGCCTGTAACTGCCCAGCAGTACATCCCAGCATCACCAAACCACATTCACATGCAGGGGGTGAGAAGCTACACCACATATATGAGATTCAGGCCTCTAGCACGTTCTGCTGGCTTGCAATCACTAAATCTAACAGTTATTGCTTAAAAAGTTGTTTCAGGCCGAATAGAGTGCAATTGTGAACATTGCCCACAACTGCCCTACAATGAACCACATATGCACCAAACCACCTAAAAAGTGCTTTAAACAGCTTGTCAGGCCGAATGAGTTACTTTTTCTCATTTTGCCTGTAACTGCCCAGCAGTACATCCCAGCATCACCAAACCACATTCACATGCAGGGGGTGAGAAGCTACACCACATATATGAGATTCAGGCCTCTAGCACGTTCTGCTGGCTTGCAATCACTAAATCTAACAGTTATTGCTTAAAAAGGCGTTTCAGGCCGAATAGAGTGCAATTGTGAACATTGCCCACAACTGCCCTACAATGAACCACATATGCACCAAACCACCTAAAAAGTGCTTTAAACAGCTTGTCAGGCCGAATGAGTTACTTTTTCTCATTTTGCCTGTAACTGCCCAGCAGTACATCCCAGCATCACCAAACCACATTCACATGCAGGGGGTGAGAAGCTACACCACATATATGAGATTCAGGCCTCTAGCACGTTCTGCTGGCTTGCAATCACTAAATCTAACAGTTATTGCTTAAAAAGTTGTTTCAGGCCGAATAGAGTGCAATTGTGAACATTGCCCACAACTGCCCTACAATGAACCACATATGCACCAAACCACCTAAAAAGTGCTTTAAACAGCTTGTCAGGCCGAATGAGTTACTTTTTCTCATTTTGCCTGTAACTGCCCAGCAGTACATCCCAGCATCACCAAACCACATTCACATGCAGGGGGTGAGAAGCTACACCACATATATGAGATTCAGGCCTCTAGCACGTTCTGCTGGCTTGCAATCACTAAATCTAACAGTTATTGCTTAAAAAGGCGTTTCAGGCCGAATAGAGTGCAATTGTGAACATTGCCCACAACTGCCCTACAATGAACCACATATGCACCAAACCACCTAAAAAGTGCTTTAAACAGCTTGTCAGGCCGAATGAGTTACTTTTTCTCATTTTGCCTGTAACTGCCCAGCAGTACATCCCAGCATCACCAAACCACATTCACATGCAGGGGGTGAGAAGCTACACCACATATATGAGATTCAGGCCTCTAGCACGTTCTGCTGGCTTGCAATCACTAAATCTAACAGTTATTGCTTAAAAAGTTGTTTCAGGCCGAATAGAGTGCAATTGTGAACATTGCCCACAACTGCCCTACAATGAACCACATATGCACCAAACCACCTAAAAAGTGCTTTAAACAGCTTGTCAGGCCGAATGAGTTACTTTTTCTCATTTTGCCTGTAACTGCCCAGCAGTACATCCCAGCATCACCAAACCACATTCACATGCAGGGGGTGAGAAGCTACACCACATATATGAGATTCAGGCCTCTAGCACGTTCTGCTGGCTTGCAATCACTAAATCTAACAGTTATTGCTTAAAAAGGCGTTTCAGGCCGAATAGAGTGCAATTGTGAACATTGCCCACAACTGCCCTACAATGAACCACATATGCACCAAACCACCTAAAAAGTGCTTTAAACAGCTTGTCAGGCCGAATGAGTTACTTTTTCTCATTTTGCCTGTAACTGCCCAGCAGTACATCCCAGCATCACCAAACCACATTCACATGCAGGGGGTGAGAAGCTACACCACATATATGAGATTCAGGCCTCTAGCACGTTCTGCTGGCTTGCAATCACTAAATCTAACAGTTATTGCTTAAAAAGGCGTTTCAGGCCGAATAGAGTGCAATTGTGAACATTGCCCACAACTGCCCTACAATGAACCACATATGCACCAAACCACCTAAAAAGTGCTTTAAACAGCTTGTCAGGCCGAATGAGTTACTTTTTCTCATTTTGCCTGTAACTGCCCAGCAGTACATCCCAGCATCACCAAACCACATTCCCATGCAGGGGGTGAGAAGCTACACCACATATATGAGATTCAGGCCTCTAGCACGTTCTGCTGGCTTGCAATCACTAAATCTAACAGTTATTGCTTAAAAAGTTAATTCAGACCGAATAGAGTGCAATTGTGAACATTGCCCACAACTGCCCTACAATGAACCACATATGCACCAAACCACCTAAAAAGTGCTTTAAACAGCTTGTCAGGCCGAATGAGTTACTTTTTCTCATTTTGCCTGTAACTGCCCAGCAGTACATCCCAGCATCACCAAACCACATTCACATGCAGGGGGTGAGAAGCTACACCACATATATGAGATTCAGGCCTCTAGCACGTTCTGCTGGCTTGCAATCACTAAATCTAACAGTTATTGCTTAAAAAGTTAATTCAGACCGAATAGAGTGCAATTGTGAACATTGCCCACAACTGCCCTACAATGAACCACATATGCACCAAACCACCTAAAAAGTGCTTTAAACAGCTTGTCAGGCCGAATGAGTTACTTTTTCTCATTTTGCCTGTAACTGCCCAGCAGTACATCCCAGCATCACCAAACCACATTCACATGCAGGGGGTGAGAAGCTACACCACATATATGAGATTCAGGCCTCTAGCACGTTCTGCTGGCTTGCAATCACTAAATCTAACAGTTATTGCTTAAAAAGGCGTTTCAGGCCGAATAGAGTGCAATTGTGAACATTGCCCACAACTGCCCTACAATGAACCACATATGCACCAAACCACCTAAAAAGTGCTTTAAACAGCTTGTCAGGCCGAATGAGTTACTTTTTCTCATTTTGCCTGTAACTGCCCAGCAGTACATCCCAGCATCACCAAACCACATTCACATGCAGGGGGTGAGAAGCTACACCACATATATGAGATTCAGGCCTCTAGCACGTTCTGCTGGCTTGCAATCACTAAATCTAACAGTTATTGCTTAAAAAGGCGTTTCAGGCCGAATAGAGTGCAATTGTGAACATTGCCCACAACTGCCCTACAATGAACCACATATGCACCAAACCACCTAAAAAGTGCTTTAAACAGCTTGTCAGGCCGAATGAGTTACTTTTTCTCATTTTGCCTGTAACTGCCCAGCAGTACATCCCAGCATCACCAAACCACATTCACATGCAGGGGGTGAGAAGCTACACCACATATATGAGATTCAGGCCTCTAGCACGTTCTGCTGGCTTGCAATCACTAAATCTAACAGTTATTGCTTAAAAAGGCGTTTCAGGCCGAATAGAGTGCAATTGTGAACATTGCCCACAACTGCCCTACAATGAACCACATATGCACCAAACCACCTAAAAAGTGCTTTAAACAGCTTGTCAGGCCGAATGAGTTACTTTTTCTCATTTTGCCTGTAACTGCCCAGCAGTACATCCCAGCATCACCAAACCACATTCCCATGCAGGGGGTGAGAAGCTACACCACATATATGAGATTCAGGCCTCTAGCACGTTCTGCTGGCTTGCAATCACTAAATCTAACAGTTATTGCTTAAAAAGTTAATTCAGACCGAATAGAGTGCAATTGTGAACATTGCCCACAACTGCCCTACAATGAACCACATATGCACCAAACCACCTAAAAAGTGCTTTAAACAGCTTGTCAGGCCGAATGAGTTACTTTTTCTCATTTTGCCTGTAACTGCCCAGCAGTACATCCCAGCATCACCAAACCACATTCACATGCAGGGGGTGAGAAGCTACACCACATATATGAGATTCAGGCCTCTAGCACGTTCTGCTGGCTTGCAATCACTAAATCTAACAGTTATTGCTTAAAAAGTTAATTCAGACCGAATAGAGTGCAATTGTGAACATTGCCCACAACTGCCCTACAATGAACCACATATGCACCAAACCACCTAAAAAGTGCTTTAAACAGCTTGTCAGGCCGAATGAGTTACTTTTTCTCATTTTGCCTGTAACTGCCCAGCAGTACATCCCAGCATCACCAAACCACATTCACATGCAGGGGGTGAGAAGCTACACCACATATATGAGATTCAGGCCTCTAGCACGTTCTGCTGGCTTGCAATCACTAAATCTAACAGTTATTGCTTAAAAAGGCGTTTCAGGCCGAATAGAGTGCAATTGTGAACATTGCCCACAACTGCCCTACAATGAACCACATATGCACCAAACCACCTAAAAAGTGCTTTAAACAGCTTGTCAGGCCGAATGAGTTACTTTTTCTCATTTTGCCTGTAACTGCCCAGCAGTACATCCCAGCATCACCAAACCACATTCACATGCAGGGGGTGAGAAGCTACACCACATATATGAGATTCAGGCCTCTAGCACGTTCTGCTGGCTTGCAATCACTAAATCTAACAGTTATTGCTTAAAAAGGCGTTTCAGGCCGAATAGAGTGCAATTGTGAACATTGCCCACAACTGCCCTACAATGAACCACATATGCACCAAACCACCTAAAAAGTGCTTTAAACAGCTTGTCAGGCCGAATGAGTTACTTTTTCTCATTTTGCCTGTAACTGCCCAGCAGTACATCCCAGCATCACCAAACCACATTCACATGCAGGGGGTGAGAAGCTACACCACATATATGAGATTCAGGCCTCTAGCACGTTCTGCTGGCTTGCAATCACTAAATCTAACAGTTATTGCTTAAAAAGGCGTTTCAGGCCGAATAGAGTGCAATTGTGAACATTGCCCACAACTGCCCTACAATGAACCACATATGCACCAAACCACCTAAAAAGTGCTTTAAACAGCTTGTCAGGCCGAATGAGTTACTTTTTCTCATTTTGCCTGTAACTGCCCAGCAGTACATCCCAGCATCACCAAACCACATTCACATGCAGGGGGTGAGAAGCTACACCACATATATGAGATTCAGGCCTCTAGCACGTTCTGCTGGCTTGCAATCACTAAATCTAACAGTTATTGCTTAAAAAGTTGTTTCAGGCCGAATAGAGTGCAATTGTGAACATTGCCCACAACTGCCCTACAATGAACCACATATGCACCAAACCACCTAAAAAGTGCTTTAAACAGCTTGTCAGGCCGAATGAGTTACTTTTTCTCATTTTGCCTGTAACTGCCCAGCAGTACATCCCAGCATCACCAAACCACATTCACATGCAGGGGGTGAGAAGCTACACCACATATATGAGATTCAGGCCTCTAGCACGTTCTGCTGGCTTGCAATCACTAAATCTAACAGTTATTGCTTAAAAAGGCGTTTCAGGCCGAATAGAGTGCAATTGTGAACATTGCCCACAACTGCCCTACAATGAACCACATATGCACCAAACCACCTAAAAAGTGCTTTAAACAGCTTGTCAGGCCGAATGAGTTACTTTTTCTCATTTTGCCTGTAACTGCCCAGCAGTACATCCCAGCATCACCAAACCACATTCACATGCAGGGGGTGAGAAGCTACACCACATATATGAGATTCAGGCCTCTAGCACGTTCTGCTGGCTTGCAATCACTAAATCTAACAGTTATTGCTTAAAAAGTTGTTTCAGGCCGAATAGAGTGCAATTGTGAACATTGCCCACAACTGCCCTACAATGAACCACATATGCACCAAACCACCTAAAAAGTGCTTTAAACAGCTTGTCAGGCCGAATGAGTTACTTTTTCTCATTTTGCCTGTAACTGCCCAGCAGTACATCCCAGCATCACCAAACCACATTCACATGCAGGGGGTGAGAAGCTACACCACATATATGAGATTCAGGCCTCTAGCACGTTCTGCTGGCTTGCAATCACTAAATCTAACAGTTATTGCTTAAAAAGGCGTTTCAGGCCGAATAGAGTGCAATTGTGAACATTGCCCACAACTGCCCTACAATGAACCACATATGCACCAAACCACCTAAAAAGTGCTTTAAACAGCTTGTCAGGCCGAATGAGTTACTTTTTCTCATTTTGCCTGTAACTGCCCAGCAGTACATCCCAGCATCACCAAACCACATTCACATGCAGGGGGTGAGAAGCTACACCACATATATGAGATTCAGGCCTCTAGCACGTTCTGCTGGCTTGCAATCACTAAATCTAACAGTTATTGCTTAAAAAGGCGTTTCAGGCCGAATAGAGTGCAATTGTGAACATTGCCCACAACTGCCCTACAATGAACCACATATGCACCAAACCACCTAAAAAGTGCTTTAAACAGCTTGTCAGGCCGAATGAGTTACTTTTTCTCATTTTGCCTGTAACTGCCCAGCAGTACATCCCAGCATCACCAAACCACATTCCCATGCAGGGGGTGAGAAGCTACACCACATATATGAGATTCAGGCCTCTAGCACGTTCTGCTGGCTTGCAATCACTAAATCTAACAGTTATTGCTTAAAAAGTTAATTCAGACCGAATAGAGTGCAATTGTGAACATTGCCCACAACTGCCCTACAATGAACCACATATGCACCAAACCACCTAAAAAGTGCTTTAAACAGCTTGTCAGGCCGAATGAGTTACTTTTTCTCATTTTGCCTGTAACTGCCCAGCAGTACATCCCAGCATCACCAAACCACATTCACATGCAGGGGGTGAGAAGCTACACCACATATATGAGATTCAGGCCTCTAGCACGTTCTGCTGGCTTGCAATCACTAAATCTAACAGTTATTGCTTAAAAAGTTAATTCAGACCGAATAGAGTGCAATTGTGAACATTGCCCACAACTGCCCTACAATGAACCACATATGCACCAAACCACCTAAAAAGTGCTTTAAACAGCTTGTCAGGCCGAATGAGTTACTTTTTCTCATTTTGCCTGTAACTGCCCAGCAGTACATCCCAGCATCACCAAACCACATTCACATGCAGGGGGTGAGAAGCTACACCACATATATGAGATTCAGGCCTCTAGCACGTTCTGCTGGCTTGCAATCACTAAATCTAACAGTTATTGCTTAAAAAGGCGTTTCAGGCCGAATAGAGTGCAATTGTGAACATTGCCCACAACTGCCCTACAATGAACCACATATGCACCAAACCACCTAAAAAGTGCTTTAAACAGCTTGTCAGGCCGAATGAGTTACTTTTTCTCATTTTGCCTGTAACTGCCCAGCAGTACATCCCAGCATCACCAAACCACATTCACATGCAGGGGGTGAGAAGCTACACCACATATATGAGATTCAGGCCTCTAGCACGTTCTGCTGGCTTGCAATCACTAAATCTAACAGTTATTGCTTAAAAAGGCGTTTCAGGCCGAATAGAGTGCAATTGTGAACATTGCCCACAACTGCCCTACAATGAACCACATATGCACCAAACCACCTAAAAAGTGCTTTAAACAGCTTGTCAGGCCGAATGAGTTACTTTTTCTCATTTTGCCTGTAACTGCCCAGCAGTACATCCCAGCATCACCAAACCACATTCACATGCAGGGGGTGAGAAGCTACACCACATATATGAGATTCAGGCCTCTAGCACGTTCTGCTGGCTTGCAATCACTAAATCTAACAGTTATTGCTTAAAAAGGCGTTTCAGGCCGAATAGAGTGCAATTGTGAACATTGCCCACAACTGCCCTACAATGAACCACATATGCACCAAACCACCTAAAAAGTGCTTTAAACAGCTTGTCAGGCCGAATGAGTTACTTTTTCTCATTTTGCCTGTAACTGCCCAGCAGTACATCCCAGCATCACCAAACCACATTCCCATGTAGGGGGTGAGAAGCTACACCACATATATGAGATTCAGGCCTCTAGCACGTTCTGCTGGCTTGCAATCACTAAATCTAACAGTTATTGCTTAAAAAGTTAATTCAGACCGAATAGAGTGCAATTGTGAACATTGCCCACAACTGCCCTACAATGAACCACATATGCACCAAACCACCTAAAAAGTGCTTTAAACAGCTTGTCAGGCCGAATGAGTTACTTTTTCTCATTTTGCCTGTAACTGCCCAGCAGTACATCCCAGCATCACCAAACCACATTCACATGCAGGGGGTGAGAAGCTACACCACATATATGAGATTCAGGCCTCTAGCACGTTCTGCTGGCTTGCAATCACTAAATCTAACAGTTATTGCTTAAAAAGTTAATTCAGACCGAATAGAGTGCAATTGTGAACATTGCCCACAACTGCCCTACAATGAACCACATATGCACCAAACCACCTAAAAAGTGCTTTAAACAGCTTGTCAGGCCGAATGAGTTACTTTTTCTCATTTTGCCTGTAACTGCCCAGCAGTACATCCCAGCATCACCAAACCACATTCACATGCAGGGGGTGAGAAGCTACACCACATATATGAGATTCAGGCCTCTAGCACGTTCTGCTGGCTTGCAATCACTAAATCTAACAGTTATTGCTTAAAAAGGCGTTTCAGGCCGAATAGAGTGCAATTGTGAACATTGCCCACAACTGCCCTACAATGAACCACATATGCACCAAACCACCTAAAAAGTGCTTTAAACAGCTTGTCAGGCCGAATGAGTTACTTTTTCTCATTTTGCCTGTAACTGCCCAGCAGTACATCCCAGCATCACCAAACCACATTCACATGCAGGGGGTGAGAAGCTACACCACATATATGAGATTCAGGCCTCTAGCACGTTCTGCTGGCTTGCAATCACTAAATCTAACAGTTATTGCTTAAAAAGGCGTTTCAGGCCGAATAGAGTGCAATTGTGAACATTGCCCACAACTGCCCTACAATGAACCACATATGCACCAAACCACCTAAAAAGTGCTTTAAACAGCTTGTCAGGCCGAATGAGTTACTTTTTCTCATTTTGCCTGTAACTGCCCAGCAGTACATCCCAGCATCACCAAACCACATTCACATGCAGGGGGTGAGAAGCTACACCACATATATGAGATTCAGGCCTCTAGCACGTTCTGCTGGCTTGCAATCACTAAATCTAACAGTTATTGCTTAAAAAGGCGTTTCAGGCCGAATAGAGTGCAATTGTGAACATTGCCCACAACTGCCCTACAATGAACCACATATGCACCAAACCACCTAAAAAGTGCTTTAAACAGCTTGTCAGGCCGAATGAGTTACTTTTTCTCATTTTGCCTGTAACTGCCCAGCAGTACATCCCAGCATCACCAAACCACATTCACATGCAGGGGGTGAGAAGCTACACCACATATATGAGATTCAGGCCTCTAGCACGTTCTGCTGGCTTGCAATCACTAAATCTAACAGTTATTGCTTAAAAAGGCGTTTCAGGCCGAATAGAGTGCAATTGTGAACATTGCCCACAACTGCCCTACAATGAACCACATATGCACCAAACCACCTAAAAAGTGCTTTAAACAGCTTGTCAGGCCGAATGAGTTACTTTTTCTCATTTTGCCTGTAACTGCCCAGCAGTACATCCCAGCATCACCAAACCACATTCACATGCAGGGGGTGAGAAGCTACACCACATATATGAGATTCAGGCCTCTAGCACGTTCTGCTGGCTTGCAATCACTAAATCTAACAGTTATTGCTTAAAAAGTTAATTCAGACCGAATAGAGTGCAATTGTGAACATTGCCCACAACTGCCCTACAATGAACCACATATGCACCAAACCACCTAAAAAGTGCTTTAAACAGCTTGTCAGGCCGAATGAGTTACTTTTTCTCATTTTGCCTGTAACTGCCCAGCAGTACATCCCAGCATCACCAAACCACATTCACATGCAGGGGGTGAGAAGCTACACCACATATATGAGATTCAGGCCTCTAGCACGTTCTGCTGGCTTGCAATCACTAAATCTAACAGTTATTGCTTAAAAAGTTGTTTCAGGCCGAATAGAGTGCAATTGTGAACATTGCCCACAACTGCCCTACAATGAACCACATATGCACCAAACCACCTAAAAAGTGCTTTAAACAGCTTGTCAGGCCGAATGAGTTACTTTTTCTCATTTTGCCTGTAACTGCCCAGCAGTACATCCCAGCATCACCAAACCACATTCACATGCAGGGGGTGAGAAGCTACACCACATATATGAGATTCAGGCCTCTAGCACGTTCTGCTGGCTTGCAATCACTAAATCTAACAGTTATTGCTTAAAAAGGCGTTTCAGGCCGAATAGAGTGCAATTGTGAACATTGCCCACAACTGCCCTACAATGAACCACATATGCACCAAACCACCTAAAAAGTGCTTTAAACAGCTTGTCAGGCCGAATGAGTTACTTTTTCTCATTTTGCCTGTAACTGCCCAGCAGTACATCCCAGCATCACCAAACCACATTCACATGCAGGGGGTGAGAAGCTACACCACATATATGAGATTCAGGCCTCTAGCACGTTCTGCTGGCTTGCAATCACTAAATCTAACAGTTATTGCTTAAAAAGGCGTTTCAGGCCGAATAGAGTGCAATTGTGAACATTGCCCACAACTGCCCTACAATGAACCACATATGCACCAAACCACCTAAAAAGTGCTTTAAACAGCTTGTCAGGCCGAATGAGTTACTTTTTCTCATTTTGCCTGTAACTGCCCAGCAGTACATCCCAGCATCACCAAACCACATTCCCATGCAGGGGGTGAGAAGCTACACCACATATATGAGATTCAGGCCTCTAGCACGTTCTGCTGGCTTGCAATCACTAAATCTAACAGTTATTGCTTAAAAAGTTAATTCAGACCGAATAGAGTGCAATTGTGAACATTGCCCACAACTGCCCTACAATGAACCACATATGCACCAAACCACCTAAAAAGTGCTTTAAACAGCTTGTCAGGCCGAATGAGTTACTTTTTCTCATTTTGCCTGTAACTGCCCAGCAGTACATCCCAGCATCACCAAACCACATTCACATGCAGGGGGTGAGAAGCTACACCACATATATGAGATTCAGGCCTCTAGCACGTTCTGCTGGCTTGCAATCACTAAATCTAACAGTTATTGCTTAAAAAGTTAATTCAGACCGAATAGAGTGCAATTGTGAACATTGCCCACAACTGCCCTACAATGAACCACATATGCACCAAACCACCTAAAAAGTGCTTTAAACAGCTTGTCAGGCCGAATGAGTTACTTTTTCTCATTTTGCCTGTAACTGCCCAGCAGTACATCCCAGCATCACCAAACCACATTCACATGCAGGGGGTGAGAAGCTACACCACATATATGAGATTCAGGCCTCTAGCACGTTCTGCTGGCTTGCAATCACTAAATCTAACAGTTATTGCTTAAAAAGGCGTTTCAGGCCGAATAGAGTGCAATTGTGAACATTGCCCACAACTGCCCTACAATGAACCACATATGCACCAAACCACCTAAAAAGTGCTTTAAACAGCTTGTCAGGCCGAATGAGTTACTTTTTCTCATTTTGCCTGTAACTGCCCAGCAGTACATCCCAGCATCACCAAACCACATTCACATGCAGGGGGTGAGAAGCTACACCACATATATGAGATTCAGGCCTCTAGCACGTTCTGCTGGCTTGCAATCACTAAATCTAACAGTTATTGCTTAAAAAGGCGTTTCAGGCCGAATAGAGTGCAATTGTGAACATTGCCCACAACTGCCCTACAATGAACCACATATGCACCAAACCACCTAAAAAGTGCTTTAAACAGCTTGTCAGGCCGAATGAGTTACTTTTTCTCATTTTGCCTGTAACTGCCCAGCAGTACATCCCAGCATCACCAAACCACATTCACATGCAGGGGGTGAGAAGCTACACCACATATATGAGATTCAGGCCTCTAGCACGTTCTGCTGGCTTGCAATCACTAAATCTAACAGTTATTGCTTAAAAAGGCGTTTCAGGCCGAATAGAGTGCAATTGTGAACATTGCCCACAACTGCCCTACAATGAACCACATATGCACCAAACCACCTAAAAAGTGCTTTAAACAGCTTGTCAGGCCGAATGAGTTACTTTTTCTCATTTTGCCTGTAACTGCCCAGCAGTACATCCCAGCATCACCAAACCACATTCACATGCAGGGGGTGAGAAGCTACACCACATATATGAGATTCAGGCCTCTAGCACGTTCTGCTGGCTTGCAATCACTAAATCTAACAGTTATTGCTTAAAAAGGCGTTTCAGGCCGAATAGAGTGCAATTGTGAACATTGCCCACAACTGCCCTACAATGAACCACATATGCACCAAACCACCTAAAAAGTGCTTTAAACAGCTTGTCAGGCCGAATGAGTTACTTTTTCTCATTTTGCCTGTAACTGCCCAGCAGTACATCCCAGCATCACCAAACCACATTCACATGCAGGGGGTGAGAAGCTACACCACATATATGAGATTCAGGCCTCTAGCACGTTCTGCTGGCTTGCAATCACTAAATCTAACAGTTATTGCTTAAAAAGTTAATTCAGACCGAATAGAGTGCAATTGTGAACATTGCCCACAACTGCCCTACAATGAACCACATATGCACCAAACCACCTAAAAAGTGCTTTAAACAGCTTGTCAGGCCGAATGAGTTACTTTTTCTCATTTTGCCTGTAACTGCCCAGCAGTACATCCCAGCATCACCAAACCACATTCACATGCAGGGGGTGAGAAGCTACACCACATATATGAGATTCAGGCCTCTAGCACGTTCTGCTGGCTTGCAATCACTAAATCTAACAGTTATTGCTTAAAAAGTTGTTTCAGGCCGAATAGAGTGCAATTGTGAACATTGCCCACAACTGCCCTACAATGAACCACATATGCACCAAACCACCTAAAAAGTGCTTTAAACAGCTTGTCAGGCCGAATGAGTTACTTTTTCTCATTTTGCCTGTAACTGCCCAGCAGTACATCCCAGCATCACCAAACCACATTCACATGCAGGGGGTGAGAAGCTACACCACATATATGAGATTCAGGCCTCTAGCACGTTCTGCTGGCTTGCAATCACTAAATCTAACAGTTATTGCTTAAAAAGGCGTTTCAGGCCGAATAGAGTGCAATTGTGAACATTGCCCACAACTGCCCTACAATGAACCACATATGCACCAAACCACCTAAAAAGTGCTTTAAACAGCTTGTCAGGCCGAATGAGTTACTTTTTCTCATTTTGCCTGTAACTGCCCAGCAGTACATCCCAGCATCACCAAACCACATTCACATGCAGGGGGTGAGAAGCTACACCACATATATGAGATTCAGGCCTCTAGCACGTTCTGCTGGCTTGCAATCACTAAATCTAACAGTTATTGCTTAAAAAGGCGTTTCAGGCCGAATAGAGTGCAATTGTGAACATTGCCCACAACTGCCCTACAATGAACCACATATGCACCAAACCACCTAAAAAGTGCTTTAAACAGCTTGTCAGGCCGAATGAGTTACTTTTTCTCATTTTGCCTGTAACTGCCCAGCAGTACATCCCAGCATCACCAAACCACATTCCCATGCAGGGGGTGAGAAGCTACACCACATATATGAGATTCAGGCCTCTAGCACGTTCTGCTGGCTTGCAATCACTAAATCTAACAGTTATTGCTTAAAAAGTTAATTCAGACCGAATAGAGTGCAATTGTGAACATTGCCCACAACTGCCCTACAATGAACCACATATGCACCAAACCACCTAAAAAGTGCTTTAAACAGCTTGTCAGGCCGAATGAGTTACTTTTTCTCATTTTGCCTGTAACTGCCCAGCAGTACATCCCAGCATCACCAAACCACATTCACATGCAGGGGGTGAGAAGCTACACCACATATATGAGATTCAGGCCTCTAGCACGTTCTGCTGGCTTGCAATCACTAAATCTAACAGTTATTGCTTAAAAAGTTAATTCAGACCGAATAGAGTGCAATTGTGAACATTGCCCACAACTGCCCTACAATGAACCACATATGCACCAAACCACCTAAAAAGTGCTTTAAACAGCTTGTCAGGCCGAATGAGTTACTTTTTCTCATTTTGCCTGTAACTGCCCAGCAGTACATCCCAGCATCACCAAACCACATTCACATGCAGGGGGTGAGAAGCTACACCACATATATGAGATTCAGGCCTCTAGCACGTTCTGCTGGCTTGCAATCACTAAATCTAACAGTTATTGCTTAAAAAGGCGTTTCAGGCCGAATAGAGTGCAATTGTGAACATTGCCCACAACTGCCCTACAATGAACCACATATGCACCAAACCACCTAAAAAGTGCTTTAAACAGCTTGTCAGGCCGAATGAGTTACTTTTTCTCATTTTGCCTGTAACTGCCCAGCAGTACATCCCAGCATCACCAAACCACATTCACATGCAGGGGGTGAGAAGCTACACCACATATATGAGATTCAGGCCTCTAGCACGTTCTGCTGGCTTGCAATCACTAAATCTAACAGTTATTGCTTAAAAAGGCGTTTCAGGCCGAATAGAGTGCAATTGTGAACATTGCCCACAACTGCCCTACAATGAACCACATATGCACCAAACCACCTAAAAAGTGCTTTAAACAGCTTGTCAGGCCGAATGAGTTACTTTTTCTCATTTTGCCTGTAACTGCCCAGCAGTACATCCCAGCATCACCAAACCACATTCACATGCAGGGGGTGAGAAGCTACACCACATATATGAGATTCAGGCCTCTAGCACGTTCTGCTGGCTTGCAATCACTAAATCTAACAGTTATTGCTTAAAAAGGCGTTTCAGGCCGAATAGAGTGCAGTTGTGAACATTGCCCACAACTGCCCTACAATGAACCACATATGCACCAAACCACCTAAAAAGTGCTTTAAACAGCTTGTCAGGCCGAATGAGTTACTTTTTCTCATTTTGCCTGTAACTGCCCAGCAGTACATCCCAGCATCACCAAACCACATTCACATGCAGGGGGTGAGAAGCTACACCACATATATGAGATTCAGGCCTCTAGCACGTTCTGCTGGCTTGCAATCACTAAATCTAACAGTTATTGCTTAAAAAGGCGTTTCAGGCCGAATAGAGTGCAATTGTGAACATTGCCCACAACTGCCCTACAATGAACCACATATGCACCAAACCACCTAAAAAGTGCTTTAAACAGCTTGTCAGGCCGAATGAGTTACTTTTTCTCATTTTGCCTGTAACTGCCCAGCAGTACATCCCAGCATCACCAAACCACATTCACATGCAGGGGGTGAGAAGCTACACCACATATATGAGATTCAGGCCTCTAGCACGTTCTGCTGGCTTGCAATCACTAAATCTAACAGTTATTGCTTAAAAAGGCGTTTCAGGCCGAATAGAGTGCAATTGTGAACATTGCCCACAACTGCCCTACAATGAACCACATATGCACCAAACCACCTAAAAAGTGCTTTAAACAGCTTGTCAGGCCGAATGAGTTACTTTTTCTCATTTTGCCTGTAACTGCCCAGCAGTACATCCCAGCATCACCAAACCACATTCACATGCAGGGGGTGAGAAGCTACACCACATATATGAGATTCAGGCCTCTAGCACGTTCTGCTGGCTTGCAATCACTAAATCTAACAGTTATTGCTTAAAAAGGCGTTTCAGGCCGAATAGAGTGCAATTGTGAACATTGCCCACAACTGCCCTACAATGAACCACATATGCACCAAACCACCTAAAAAGTGCTTTAAACAGCTTGTCAGGCCGAATGAGTTACTTTTTCTCATTTTGCCTGTAACTGCCCAGCAGTACATCCCAGCATCACCAAACCACATTCCCATGCAGGGGGTGAGAAGCTACACCACATATATGAGATTCAGGCCTCTAGCACGTTCTGCTGGCTTGCAATCACTAAATCTAACAGTTATTGCTTAAAAAGGCGTTTCAGGCCGAATAGAGTGCAATTGTGAACATTGCCCACAACTGCCCTACAATGAACCACATATGCACCAAACCACCTAAAAAGTGCTTTAAACAGCTTGTCAGGCCGAATGAGTTACTTTTTCTCATTTTGCCTGTAACTGCCCAGCAGTACATCCCAGCATCACCAAACCACATTCCCATGCAGGGGGTGAGAAGCTACACCACATATATGAGATTCAGGCCTCTAGCACGTTCTGCTGGCTTGCAATCACTAAATCTAACAGTTATTGCTTAAAAAGTTAATTCAGACCGAATAGAGTGCAATTGTGAACATTGCCCACAACTGCCCTACAATGAACCACATATGCACCAAACCACCTAAAAAGTGCTTTAAACAGCTTGTCAGGCCGAATGAGTTACTTTTTCTCATTTTGCCTGTAACTGCCCAGCAGTACATCCCAGCATCACCAAACCACATTCACATGCAGGGGGTGAGAAGCTACACCACATATATGAGATTCAGGCCTCTAGCACGTTCTGCTGGCTTGCAATCACTAAATCTAACAGTTATTGCTTAAAAAGGCGTTTCAGGCCGAATAGAGTGCAATTGTGAACATTGCCCACAACTGCCCTACAATGAACCACATATGCACCAAACCACCTAAAAAGTGCTTTAAACAGCTTGTCAGGCCGAATGAGTTACTTTTTCTCATTTTGCCTGTAACTGCCCAGCAGTACATCCCAGCATCACCAAACCACATTCACATGCAGGGGGTGATAAGCTACACCACATATATGAGATTCAGGCCTCTAGCACGTTCTGCTGGCTTGCAATCACTAAATCTAACAGTTATTGCTTAAAAAGGCGTTTCAGGCCGAATAGAGTGCAATTGTGAA
This sequence comes from Dunckerocampus dactyliophorus, assembly GCF_027744805.1. Classification (NCBI taxonomy): domain Eukaryota; kingdom Metazoa; phylum Chordata; class Actinopteri; order Syngnathiformes; family Syngnathidae; genus Dunckerocampus; species Dunckerocampus dactyliophorus. Next base: position 34,160 of record NW_026559903.1, on the reverse strand, counting down.
CATTGCCCACAACTGCCCTACAATGAACCACATATGCACCAAACCACCTAAAAAGTGCTTTAAACAGCTTGTCAGGCCGAATGAGTTACTTTTTCTCATTTTGCCTGTAACTGCCCAGCAGTACATCCCAGCATCACCAAACCACATTCACATGCAGGGGGTGAGAAGCTACACCACATATATGAGATTCAGGCCTCTAGCACGTTCTGCTGGCTTGCAATCACTAAATCTAACAGTTATTGCTTAAAAAGTTAATTCAGACCGAATAGAGTGCAATTGTGAACATTGCCCACAACTGCCCTACAATGAACCACATATGCACCAAACCACCTAAAAAGTGCTTTAAACAGCTTGTCAGGCCGAATGAGTTACTTTTTCTCATTTTGCCTGTAACTGCCCAGCAGTACATCCCAGCATCACCAAACCACATTCACATGCAGGGGGTGAGAAGCTACACCACATATATGAGATTCAGGCCTCTAGCACGTTCTGCTGGCTTGCAATCACTAAATCTAACAGTTATTGCTTAAAAAGTTGTTTCAGGCCGAATAGAGTGCAATTGTGAACATTGCCCACAACTGCCCTACAATGAACCACATATGCACCAAACCACCTAAAAAGTGCTTTAAACAGCTTGTCAGGCCGAATGAGTTACTTTTTCTCATTTTGCCTGTAACTGCCCAGCAGTACATCCCAGCATCACCAAACCACATTCACATGCAGGGGGTGAGAAGCTACACCACATATATGAGATTCAGGCCTCTAGCACGTTCTGCTGGCTTGCAATCACTAAATCTAACAGTTATTGCTTAAAAAGGCGTTTCAGGCCGAATAGAGTGCAATTGTGAACATTGCCCACAACTGCCCTACAATGAACCACATATGCACCAAACCACCTAAAAAGTGCTTTAAACAGCTTGTCAGGCCGAATGAGTTACTTTTTCTCATTTTGCCTGTAACTGCCCAGCAGTACATCCCAGCATCACCAAACCACATTCCCATGCAGGGGGTGAGAAGCTACACCACATATATGAGATTCAGGCCTCTAGCACGTTCTGCTGGCTTGCAATCACTAAATCTAACAGTTATTGCTTAAAAAGTTAATTCAGACCGAATAGAGTGCAATTGTGAACATTGCCCACAACTGCCCTACAATGAACCACATATGCACCAAACCACCTAAAAAGTGCTTTAAACAGCTTGTCAGGCCGAATGAGTTACTTTTTCTCATTTTGCCTGTAACTGCCCAGCAGTACATCCCAGCATCACCAAACCACATTCACATGCAGGGGGTGAGAAGCTACACCACATATATGAGATTCAGGCCTCTAGCACGTTCTGCTGGCTTGCAATCACTAAATCTAACAGTTATTGCTTAAAAAGTTAATTCAGACCGAATAGAGTGCAATTGTGAACATTGCCCACAACTGCCCTACAATGAACCACATATGCACCAAACCACCTAAAAAGTGCTTTAAACAGCTTGTCAGGCCGAATGAGTTACTTTTTCTCATTTTGCCTGTAACTGCCCAGCAGTACATCCCAGCATCACCAAACCACATTCACATGCAGGGGGTGAGAAGCTACACCACATATATGAGATTCAGGCCTCTAGCACGTTCTGCTGGCTTGCAATCACTAAATCTAACAGTTATTGCTTAAAAAGGCGTTTCAGGCCGAATAGAGTGCAATTGTGAACATTGCCCACAACTGCCCTACAATGAACCACATATGCACCAAACCACCTAAAAAGTGCTTTAAACAGCTTGTCAGGCCGAATGAGTTACTTTTTCTCATTTTGCCTGTAACTGCCCAGCAGTACATCCCAGCATCACCAAACCACATTCACATGCAGGGGGTGAGAAGCTACACCACATATATGAGATTCAGGCCTCTAGCACGTTCTGCTGGCTTGCAATCACTAAATCTAACAGTTATTGCTTAAAAAGGCGTTTCAGGCCGAATAGAGTGCAATTGTGAACATTGCCCACAACTGCCCTACAATGAACCACATATGCACCAAACCACCTAAAAAGTGCTTTAAACAGCTTGTCAGGCCGAATGAGTTACTTTTTCTCATTTTGCCTGTAACTGCCCAGCAGTACATCCCAGCATCACCAAACCACATTCACATGCAGGGGGTGAGAAGCTACACCACATATATGAGATTCAGGCCTCTAGCACGTTCTGCTGGCTTGCAATCACTAAATCTAACAGTTATTGCTTAAAAAGTTGTTTCAGGCCGAATAGAGTGCAATTGTGAACATTGCCCACAACTGCCCTACAATGAACCACATATGCACCAAACCACCTAAAAAGTGCTTTAAACAGCTTGTCAGGCCGAATGAGTTATTTTTCTCATTTTGCCTCTAACTGCCCAGCAGTACATCCCAGCATCACCAAACCACATTCACATGCAGGGGGTGAGAAGCTACACCACATATATGAGATTCAGGCCTCTAGCACGTTCTGCTGGCTTGCAATCACTAAATCTAACAGTTATTGCTTAAAAAGGCGTTTCAGGCCGAATAGAGTGCAGTTGTGAACATTGCCCACAACTGCCCTACAATGAACCACATATGCACCAAACCACCTAAAAAGTGCTTTAAACAGCTTGTCAGGCCGAATGAGTTACTTTTTCTCATTTTGCCTGTAACTGCCCAGCAGTACATCCCAGCATCACCAAACCACATTCACATGCAGGGGGTGAGAAGCTACACCACATATATGAGATTCAGGCCTCTAGCACGTTCTGCTGGCTTGCAATCACTAAATCTAACAGTTATTGCTTAAAAAGGCGTTTCAGGCCGAATAGAGTGCAATTGTGAACATTGCCCACAACTGCCCTACAATGAACCACATATGCACCAAACCACCTAAAAAGTGCTTTAAACAGCTTGTCAGGCCGAATGAGTTACTTTTTCTCATTTTGCCTGTAACTGCCCAGCAGTACATCCCAGCATCACCAAACCACATTCACATGCAGGGGGTGAGAAGCTACACCACATATATGAGATTCAGGCCTCTAGCACGTTCTGCTGGCTTGCAATCACTAAATCTAACAGTTATTGCTTAAAAAGGCGTTTCAGGCCGAATAGAGTGCAATTGTGAACATTGCCCACAACTGCCCTACAATGAACCACATATGCACCAAACCACCTAAAAAGTGCTTTAAACAGCTTGTCAGGCCGAATGAGTTACTTTTTCTCATTTTGCCTGTAACTGCCCAGCAGTACATCCCAGCATCACCAAACCACATTCACATGCAGGGGGTGAGAAGCTACACCACATATATGAGATTCAGGCCTCTAGCACGTTCTGCTGGCTTGCAATCACTAAATCTAACAGTTATTGCTTAAAAAGTTAATTCAGACCGAATAGAGTGCAATTGTGAACATTGCCCACAACTGCCCTACAATGAACCACATATGCACCAAACCACCTAAAAAGTGCTTTAAACAGCTTGTCAGGCCGAATGAGTTACTTTTTCTCATTTTGCCTGTAACTGCCCAGCAGTACATCCCAGCATCACCAAACCACATTCACATGCAGGGGGTGAGAAGCTACACCACATATATGAGATTCAGGCCTCTAGCACGTTCTGCTGGCTTGCAATCACTAAATCTAACAGTTATTGCTTAAAAAGTTAATTCAGACCGAATAGAGTGCAATTGTGAACATTGCCCACAACTGCCCTACAATGAACCACATATGCACCAAACCACCTAAAAAGTGCTTTAAACAGCTTGTCAGGCCGAATGAGTTACTTTTTCTCATTTTGCCTGTAACTGCCCAGCAGTACATCCCAGCATCACCAAACCACATTCCCATGCAGGGGGTGAGAAGCTACACCACATATATGAGATTCAGGCCTCTAGCACGTTCTGCTGGCTTGCAATCACTAAATCTAACAGTTATTGCTTAAAAAGTTAATTCAGACCGAATAGAGTGCAATTGTGAACATTGCCCACAACTGCCCTACAATGAACCACATATGCACCAAACCACCTAAAAAGTGCTTTAAACAGCTTGTCAGGCCGAATGAGTTACTTTTTCTCATTTTGCCTGTAACTGCCCAGCAGTACATCCCAGCATCACCAAACCACATTCACATGCAGGGGGTGAGAAGCTACACCACATATATGAGATTCAGGCCTCTAGCACGTTCTGCTGGCTTGCAATCACTAAATCTAACAGTTATTGCTTAAAAAGGCGTTTCAGGCCGAATAGAGTGCAATTGTGAACATTGCCCACAACTGCCCTACAATGAACCACATATGCACCAAACCACCTAAAAAGTGCTTTAAACAGCTTGTCAGGCCGAATGAGTTACTTTTTCTCATTTTGCCTGTAACTGCCCAGCAGTACATCCCAGCATCACCAAACCACATTCACATGCAGGGGGTGAGAAGCTACACCACATATATGAGATTCAGGCCTCTAGCACGTTCTGCTGGCTTGCAATCACTAAATCTAACAGTTATTGCTTAAAAAGGCGTTTCAGGCCGAATAGAGTGCAATTGTGAACATTGCCCACAACTGCCCTACAATGAACCACATATGCACCAAACCACCTAAAAAGTGCTTTAAACAGCTTGTCAGGCCGAATGAGTTACTTTTTCTCATTTTGCCTGTAACTGCCCAGCAGTACATCCCAGCATCACCAAACCACATTCACATGCAGGGGGTGAGAAGCTACACCACATATATGAGATTCAGGCCTCTAGCACGTTCTGCTGGCTTGCAATCACTAAATCTAACAGTTATTGCTTAAAAAGTTAATTCAGACCGAATAGAGTGCAATTGTGAACATTGCCCACAACTGCCCTACAATGAACCACATATGCACCAAACCACCTAAAAAGTGCTTTAAACAGCTTGTCAGGCCGAATGAGTTACTTTTTCTCATTTTGCCTGTAACTGCCCAGCAGTACATCCCAGCATCACCAAACCACATTCACATGCAGGGGGTGAGAAGCTACACCACATATATGAGATTCAGGCCTCTAGCACGTTCTGCTGGCTTGCAATCACTAAATCTAACAGTTATTGCTTAAAAAGTTGTTTCAGGCCGAATAGAGTGCAATTGTGAACATTGCCCACAACTGCCCTACAATGAACCACATATGCACCAAACCACCTAAAAAGTGCTTTAAACAGCTTGTCAGGCCGAATGAGTTACTTTTTCTCATTTTGCCTGTAACTGCCCAGCAGTACATCCCAGCATCACCAAACCACATTCACATGCAGGGGGTGAGAAGCTACACCACATATATGAGATTCAGGCCTCTAGCACGTTCTGCTGGCTTGCAATCACTAAATCTAACAGTTATTGCTTAAAAAGGCGTTTCAGGCCGAATAGAGTGCAATTGTGAACATTGCCCACAACTGCCCTACAATGAACCACATATGCACCAAACCACCTAAAAAGTGCTTTAAACAGCTTGTCAGGCCGAATGAGTTACTTTTTCTCATTTTGCCTGTAACTGCCCAGCAGTACATCCCAGCATCACCAAACCACATTCCCATGCAGGGGGTGAGAAGCTACACCACATATATGAGATTCAGGCCTCTAGCACGTTCTGCTGGCTTGCAATCACTAAATCTAACAGTTATTGCTTAAAAAGTTAATTCAGACCGAATAGAGTGCAATTGTGAACATTGCCCACAACTGCCCTACAATGAACCACATATGCACCAAACCACCTAAAAAGTGCTTTAAACAGCTTGTCAGGCCGAATGAGTTACTTTTTCTCATTTTGCCTGTAACTGCCCAGCAGTACATCCCAGCATCACCAAACCACATTCACATGCAGGGGGTGAGAAGCTACACCACATATATGAGATTCAGGCCTCTAGCACGTTCTGCTGGCTTGCAATCACTAAATCTAACAGTTATTGCTTAAAAAGTTAATTCAGACCGAATAGAGTGCAATTGTGAACATTGCCCACAACTGCCCTACAATGAACCACATATGCACCAAACCACCTAAAAAGTGCTTTAAACAGCTTGTCAGGCCGAATGAGTTACTTTTTCTCATTTTGCCTGTAACTGCCCAGCAGTACATCCCAGCATCACCAAACCACATTCACATGCAGGGGGTGAGAAGCTACACCACATATATGAGATTCAGGCCTCTAGCACGTTCTGCTGGCTTGCAATCACTAAATCTAACAGTTATTGCTTAAAAAGGCGTTTCAGGCCGAATAGAGTGCAATTGTGAACATTGCCCACAACTGCCCTACAATGAACCACATATGCACCAAACCACCTAAAAAGTGCTTTAAACAGCTTGTCAGGCCGAATGAGTTACTTTTTCTCATTTTGCCTGTAACTGCCCAGCAGTACATCCCAGCATCACCAAACCACATTCACATGCAGGGGGTGAGAAGCTACACCACATATATGAGATTCAGGCCTCTAGCACGTTCTGCTGGCTTGCAATCACTAAATCTAACAGTTATTGCTTAAAAAGGCGTTTCAGGCCGAATAGAGTGCAATTGTGAACATTGCCCACAACTGCCCTACAATGAACCACATATGCACCAAACCACCTAAAAAGTGCTTTAAACAGCTTGTCAGGCCGAATGAGTTACTTTTTCTCATTTTGCCTGTAACTGCCCAGCAGTACATCCCAGCATCACCAAACCACATTCCCATGCAGGGGGTGAGAAGCTACACCACATATATGAGATTCAGGCCTCTAGCACGTTCTGCTGGCTTGCAATCACTAAATCTAACAGTTATTGCTTAAAAAGTTGTTTCAGGCCGAATAGAGTGCAATTGTGAACATTGCCCACAACTGCCCTACAATGAACCACATATGCACCAAACCACCTAAAAAGTGCTTTAAACAGCTTGTCAGGCCGAATGAGTTACTTTTTCTCATTTTGCCTGTAACTGCCCAGCAGTACATCCCAGCATCACCAAACCACATTCACATGCAGGGGGTGAGAAGCTACACCACATATATGAGATTCAGGCCTCTAGCACGTTCTGCTGGCTTGCAATCACTAAATCTAACAGTTATTGCTTAAAAAGGCGTTTCAGGCCGAATAGAGTGCAATTGTGAACATTGCCCACAACTGCCCTACAATGAACCACATATGCACCAAACCACCTAAAAAGTGCTTTAAACAGCTTGTCAGGCCGAATGAGTTACTTTTTCTCATTTTGCCTGTAACTGCCCAGCAGTACATCCCAGCATCACCAAACCACATTCACATGCAGGGGGTGAGAAGCTACACCACATATATGAGATTCAGGCCTCTAGCACGTTCTGCTGGCTTGCAATCACTAAATCTAACAGTTATTGCTTAAAAAGTTAATTCAGACCGAATAGAGTGCAATTGTGAACATTGCCCACAACTGCCCTACAATGAACCACATATGCACCAAACCACCTAAAAAGTGCTTTAAACAGCTTGTCAGGCCGAATGAGTTACTTTTTCTCATTTTGCCTGTAACTGCCCAGCAGTACATCCCAGCATCACCAAACCACATTCACATGCAGGGGGTGAGAAGCTACACCACATATATGAGATTCAGGCCTCTAGCACGTTCTGCTGGCTTGCAATCACTAAATCTAACAGTTATTGCTTAAAAAGTTGTTTCAGGCCGAATAGAGTGCAATTGTGAACATTGCCCACAACTGCCCTACAATGAACCACATATGCACCAAACCACCTAAAAAGTGCTTTAAACAGCTTGTCAGGCCGAATGAGTTACTTTTTCTCATTTTGCCTGTAACTGCCCAGCAGTACATCCCAGCATCACCAAACCACATTCACATGCAGGGGGTGAGAAGCTACACCACATATATGAGATTCAGGCCTCTAGCACGTTCTGCTGGCTTGCAATCACTAAATCTAACAGTTATTGCTTAAAAAGGCGTTTCAGGCCGAATAGAGTGCAATTGTGAACATTGCCCACAACTGCCCTACAATGAACCACATATGCACCAAACCACCTAAAAAGTGCTTTAAACAGCTTGTCAGGCCGAATGAGTTACTTTTTCTCATTTTGCCTGTAACTGCCCAGCAGTACATCCCAGCATCACCAAACCACATTCCCATGCAGGGGGTGAGAAGCTACACCACATATATGAGATTCAGGCCTCTAGCACGTTCTGCTGGCTTGCAATCACTAAATCTAACAGTTATTGCTTAAAAAGTTAATTCAGACCGAATAGAGTGCAATTGTGAACATTGCCCACAACTGCCCTACAATGAACCACATATGCACCAAACCACCTAAAAAGTGCTTTAAACAGCTTGTCAGGCCGAATGAGTTACTTTTTCTCATTTTGCCTGTAACTGCCCAGCAGTACATCCCAGCATCACCAAACCACATTCACATGCAGGGGGTGAGAAGCTACACCACATATATGAGATTCAGGCCTCTAGCACGTTCTGCTGGCTTGCAATCACTAAATCTAACAGTTATTGCTTAAAAAGTTAATTCAGACCGAATAGAGTGCAATTGTGAACATTGCCCACAACTGCCCTACAATGAACCACATATGCACCAAACCACCTAAAAAGTGCTTTAAACAGCTTGTCAGGCCGAATGAGTTACTTTTTCTCATTTTGCCTGTAACTGCCCAGCAGTACATCCCAGCATCACCAAACCACATTCACATGCAGGGGGTGAGAAGCTACACCACATATATGAGATTCAGGCCTCTAGCACGTTCTGCTGGCTTGCAATCACTAAATCTAACAGTTATTGCTTAAAAAGGCGTTTCAGGCCGAATAGAGTGCAATTGTGAACATTGCCCACAACTGCCCTACAATGAACCACATATGCACCAAACCACCTAAAAAGTGCTTTAAACAGCTTGTCAGGCCGAATGAGTTACTTTTTCTCATTTTGCCTGTAACTGCCCAGCAGTACATCCCAGCATCACCAAACCACATTCACATGCAGGGGGTGAGAAGCTACACCACATATATGAGATTCAGGCCTCTAGCACGTTCTGCTGGCTTGCAATCACTAAATCTAACAGTTATTGCTTAAAAAGGCGTTTCAGGCCGAATAGAGTGCAATTGTGAACATTGCCCACAACTGCCCTACAATGAACCACATATGCACCAAACCACCTAAAAAGTGCTTTAAACAGCTTGTCAGGCCGAATGAGTTACTTTTTCTCATTTTGCCTGTAACTGCCCAGCAGTACATCCCAGCATCACCAAACCACATTCCCATGCAGGGGGTGAGAAGCTACACCACATATATGAGATTCAGGCCTCTAGCACGTTCTGCTGGCTTGCAATCACTAAATCTAACAGTTATTGCTTAAAAAGTTGTTTCAGGCCGAATAGAGTGCAATTGTGAACATTGCCCACAACTGCCCTACAATGAACCACATATGCACCAAACCACCTAAAAAGTGCTTTAAACAGCTTGTCAGGCCGAATGAGTTACTTTTTCTCATTTTGCCTGTAACTGCCCAGCAGTACATCCCAGCATCACCAAACCACATTCACATGCAGGGGGTGAGAAGCTACACCACATATATGAGATTCAGGCCTCTAGCACGTTCTGCTGGCTTGCAATCACTAAATCTAACAGTTATTGCTTAAAAAGGCGTTTCAGGCCGAATAGAGTGCAATTGTGAACATTGCCCACAACTGCCCTACAATGAACCACATATGCACCAAACCACCTAAAAAGTGCTTTAAACAGCTTGTCAGGCCGAATGAGTTACTTTTTCTCATTTTGCCTGTAACTGCCCAGCAGTACATCCCAGCATCACCAAACCACATTCACATGCAGGGGGTGAGAAGCTACACCACATATATGAGATTCAGGCCTCTAGCACGTTCTGCTGGCTTGCAATCACTAAATCTAACAGTTATTGCTTAAAAAGGCGTTTCAGGCCGAATAGAGTGCAATTGTGAACATTGCCCACAACTGCCCTACAATGAACCACATATGCACCAAACCACCTAAAAAGTGCTTTAAACAGCTTGTCAGGCCGAATGAGTTACTTTTTCTCATTTTGCCTGTAACTGCCCAGCAGTACATCCCAGCATCACCAAACCACATTCACATGCAGGGGGTGAGAAGCTACACCACATATATGAGATTCAGGCCTCTAGCACGTTCTGCTGGCTTGCAATCACTAAATCTAACAGTTATTGCTTAAAAAGGCGTTTCAGGCCGAATAGAGTGCAATTGTGAACATTGCCCACAACTGCCCTACAATGAACCACATATGCACCAAACCACCTAAAAAGTGCTTTAAACAGCTTGTCAGGCCGAATGAGTTACTTTTTCTCATTTTGCCTGTAACTGCCCAGCAGTACATCCCAGCATCACCAAACCACATTCACATGCAGGGGGTGAGAAGCTACACCACATATATGAGATTCAGGCCTCTAGCACGTTCTGCTGGCTTGCAATCACTAAATCTAACAGTTATTGCTTAAAAAGGCGTTTCAGGCCGAATAGAGTGCAATTGTGAACATTGCCCACAACTGCCCTACAATGAACCACATATGCACCAAACCACCTAAAAAGTGCTTTAAACAGCTTGTCAGGCCGAATGAGTTACTTTTTCTCATTTTGCCTGTAACTGCCCAGCAGTACATCCCAGCATCACCAAACCACATTCACATGCAGGGGGTGAGAAGCTACACCACATATATGAGATTCAGGCCTCTAGCACGTTCTGCTGGCTTGCAATCACTAAATCTAACAGTTATTGCTTAAAAAGGCGTTTCAGGCCGAATAGAGTGCAATTGTGAACATTGCCCACAACTGCCCTACAATGAACCACATATGCACCAAACCACCTAAAAAGTGCTTTAAACAGCTTGTCAGGCCGAATGAGTTACTTTTTCTCATTTTGCCTGTAACTGCCCAGCAGTACATCCCAGCATCACCAAACCACATTCACATGCAGGGGGTGAGAAGCTACACCACATATATGAGATTCAGGCCTCTAGCACGTTCTGCTGGCTTGCAATCACTAAATCTAACAGTTATTGCTTAAAAAGTTAATTCAGACCGAATAGAGTGCAATTGTGAACATTGCCCACAACTGCCCTACAACCACATATGCACCAAACCACCTAAAAAGTGCTTTAAACAGCTTGTCAGGCCGAATGAGTTACTTTTTCTCATTTTGCCTGTAACTGCCCAGCAGTACATCCCAGCATCACCAAACCACATTCACATGCAGGGGGTGAGAAGCTACACCACATATATGAGATTCAGGCCTCTAGCACGTTCTGCTGGCTTGCAATCACTAAATCTAACAGTTATTGCTTAAAAAGTTAATTCAGACCGAATAGAGTGCAATTGTGAACATTGCCCACAACTGCCCTACAATGAACCACATATGCACCAAACCACCTAAAAAGTGCTTTAAACAGCTTGTCAGGCCGAATGAGTTACTTTTTCTCATTTTGCCTGTAACTGCCCAGCAGTACATCCCAGCATCACCAAACCACATTCACATGCAGGGGGTGAGAAGCTACACCACATATATGAGATTCAGGCCTCTAGCACGTTCTGCTGGCTTGCAATCACTAAATCTAACAGTTATTGCTTAAAAAGTTAATTCAGACCGAATAGAGTGCAATTGTGAACATTGCCCACAACTGCCCTACAATGAACCACATATGCACCAAACCACCTAAAAAGTGCTTTAAACAGCTTGTCAGGCCGAATGAGTTACTTTTTCTCATTTTGCCTGTAACTGCCCAGCAGTACATCCCAGCATCACCAAACCACATTCACATGCAGGGGGTGAGAAGCTACACCACATATATGAGATTCAGGCCTCTAGCACGTTCTGCTGGCTTGCAATCACTAAATCTAACAGTTATTGCTTAAAAAGGCGTTTCAGGCCGAATAGAGTGCAATTGTGAACATTGCCCACAACTGCCCTACAATGAACCACATATGCACCAAACCACCTAAAAAGTGCTTTAAACAGCTTGTCAGGCCGAATGAGTTACTTTTTCTCATTTTGCCTCTAACTGCCCAGCAGTACATCCCAGCATCACCAAACCACATTCACATGCAGGGGGTGAGAAGCTACACCACATATATGAGATTCAGGCCTCTAGCACGTTCTGCTGGCTTGCAATCACTAAATCTAACAGTTATTGCTTAAAAAGGCGTTTCAGGCCGAATAGAGTGCAATTGTGAACATTGCCCACAACTGCCCTACAATGAACCACATATGCACCAAACCACCTAAAAAGTGCTTTAAACAGCTTGTCAGGCCGAATGAGTTACTTTTTCTCATTTTGCCTGTAACTGCCCAGCAGTACATCCCAGCATCACCAAACCACATTCCCATGCAGGGGGTGAGAAGCTACACCACATATATGAGATTCAGGCCTCTAGCACGTTCTGCTGGCTTGCAATCACTAAATCTAACAGTTATTGCTTAAAAAGTTAATTCAGACCGAATAGAGTGCAATTGTGAACATTGCCCACAACTGCCCTACAATGAACCACATATGCACCAAACCACCTAAAAAGTGCTTTAAACAGCTTGTCAGGCCGAATGAGTTACTTTTTCTCATTTTGCCTGTAACTGCCCAGCAGTACATCCCAGCATCACCAAACCACATTCACATGCAGGGGGTGAGAAGCTACACCACATATATGAGATTCAGGCCTCTAGCACGTTCTGCTGGCTTGCAATCACTAAATCTAACAGTTATTGCTTAAAAAGTTAATTCAGACCGAATAGAGTGCAATTGTGAACATTGCCCACAACTGCCCTACAATGAACCACATATGCACCAAACCACCTAAAAAGTGCTTTAAACAGCTTGTCAGGCCGAATGAGTTACTTTTTCTCATTTTGCCTGTAACTGCCCAGCAGTACATCCCAGCATCACCAAACCACATTCACATGCAGGGGGTGAGAAGCTACACCACATATATGAGATTCAGGCCTCTAGCACGTTCTGCTGGCTTGCAATCACTAAATCTAACAGTTATTGCTTAAAAAGTTGTTTCAGGCCGAATAGAGTGCAATTGTGAACATTGCCCACAACTGCCCTACAATGAACCACATATGCACCAAACCACCTAAAAAGTGCTTTAAACAGCTTGTCAGGCCGAATGAGTTATTTTTCTCATTTTGCCTCTAACTGCCCAGCAGTACATCCCAGCATCACCAAACCACATTCACATGCAGGGGGTGAGAAGCTACACCACATATATGAGATTCAGGCCTCTAGCACGTTCTGCTGGCTTGCAATCACTAAATCTAACAGTTATTGCTTAAAAAGGCGTTTCAGGCCGAATAGAGTGCAATTGTGAACATTGCCCACAACTGCCCTACAATGAACCACATATGCACCAAACCACCTAAAAAGTGCTTTAAACAGCTTGTCAGGCCGAATGAGTTACTTTTTCTCATTTTGCCTGTAACTGCCCAGCAGTACATCCCAGCATCACCAAACCACATTCACATGCAGGGGGTGAGAAGCTACACCACATATATGAGATTCAGGCCTCTAGCACGTTCTGCTGGCTTGCAATCACTAAATCTAACAGTTATTGCTTAAAAAGTTAATTCAGACCGAATAGAGTGCAATTGTGAACATTGCCCACAACTGCCCTACAATGAACCACATATGCACCAAACCACCTAAAAAGTGCTTTAAACAGCTTGTCAGGCCGAATGAGTTACTTTTTCTCATTTTGCCTGTAACTGCCCAGCAGTACATCCCAGCATCACCAAACCACATTCACATGCAGGGGGTGAGAAGCTACACCACATATATGAGATTCAGGCCTCTAGCACGTTCTGCTGGCTTGCAATCACTAAATCTAACAGTTATTGCTTAAAAAGTTAATTCAGACCGAATAGAGTGCAATTGTGAACATTGCCCACAACTGCCCTACAATGAACCACATATGCACCAAACCACCTAAAAAGTGCTTTAAACAGCTTGTCAGGCCGAATGAGTTACTTTTTCTCATTTTGCCTGTAACTGCCCAGCAGTACATCCCAGCATCACCAAACCACATTCACATGCAGGGGGTGAGAAGCTACACCACATATATGAGATTCAGGCCTCTAGCACGTTCTGCTGGCTTGCAATCACTAAATCTAACAGTTATTGCTTAAAAAGTTGTTTCAGGCCGAATAGAGTGCAATTGTGAACATTGCCCACAACTGCCCTACAATGAACCACATATGCACCAAACCACCTAAAAAGTGCTTTAAACAGCTTGTCAGGCCGAATGAGTTATTTTTCTCATTTTGCCTCTAACTGCCCAGCAGTACATCCCAGCATCACCAAACCACATTCACATGCAGGGGGTGAGAAGCTACACCACATATATGAGATTCAGGCCTCTAGCACGTTCTGCTGGCTTGCAATCACTAAATCTAACAGTTATTGCTTAAAAAGGCGTTTCAGGCCGAATAGAGTGCAATTGTGAACATTGCCCACAACTGCCCTACAATGAACCACATATGCACCAAACCACCTAAAAAGTGCTTTAAACAGCTTGTCAGGCCGAATGAGTTACTTTTTCTCATTTTGCCTGTAACTGCCCAGCAGTACATCCCAGCATCACCAAACCACATTCACATGCAGGGGGTGAGAAGCTACACCACATATATGAGATTCAGGCCTCTAGCACGTTCTGCTGGCTTGCAATCACTAAATCTAACAGTTATTGCTTAAAAAGGCGTTTCAGGCCGAATAGAGTGCAATTGTGAACATTGCCCACAACTGCCCTACAATGAACCACATATGCACCAAACCACCTAAAAAGTGCTTTAAACAGCTTGTCAGGCCGAATGAGTTACTTTTTCTCATTTTGCCTGTAACTGCCCAGCAGTACATCCCAGCATCACCAAACCACATTCCCATGCAGGGGGTGAGAAGCTACACCACATATATGAGATTCAGGCCTCTAGCACGTTCTGCTGGCTTGCAATCACTAAATCTAACAGTTATTGCTTAAAAAGTTAATTCAGACCGAATAGAGTGCAATTGTGAACATTGCCCACAACTGCCCTACAATGAACCACATATGCACCAAACCACCTAAAAAGTGCTTTAAACAGCTTGTCAGGCCGAATGAGTTACTTTTTCTCATTTTGCCTGTAACTGCCCAGCAGTACATCCCAGCATCACCAAACCACATTCACATGCAGGGGGTGAGAAGCTACACCACATATATGAGATTCAGGCCTCTAGCACGTTCTGCTGGCTTGCAATCACTAAATCTAACAGTTATTGCTTAAAAAGTTGTTTCAGGCCGAATAGAGTGCAATTGTGAACATTGCCCACAACTGCCCTACAATGAACCACATATGCACCAAACCACCTAAAAAGTGCTTTAAACAGCTTGTCAGGCCGAATGAGTTATTTTTCTCATTTTGCCTCTAACTGCCCAGCAGTACATCCCAGCATCACCAAACCACATTCACATGCAGGGGGTGAGAAGCTACACCACATATATGAGATTCAGGCCTCTAGCACGTTCTGCTGGCTTGCAATCACTAAATCTAACAGTTATTGCTTAAAAAGGCGTTTCAGGCCGAATAGAGTGCAATTGTGAACATTGCCCACAACTGCCCTACAATGAACCACATATGCACCAAACCACCTAAAAAGTGCTTTAAACAGCTTGTCAGGCCGAATGAGTTACTTTTTCTCATTTTGCCTGTAACTGCCCAGCAGTACATCCCAGCATCACCAAACCACATTCACATGCAGGGGGTGAGAAGCTACACCACATATATGAGATTCAGGCCTCTAGCACATTCTGCTGGCTTGCAATCACTAAATCTAACAGTTATTGCTTAAAAAGGCGTTTCAGGCCGAATAGAGTGCAATTGTGAACATTGCCCACAACTGCCCTACAATGAACCACATATGCACCAAACCACCTAAAAAGTGCTTTAAACAGCTTGTCAGGCCGAATGAGTTACTTTTTCTCATTTTGCCTGTAACTGCCCAGCAGTACATCCCAGCATCACCAAACCACATTCACATGCAGGGGGTGAGAAGCTACACCACATATATGAGATTCAGGCCTCTAGCACGTTCTGCTGGCTTGCAATCACTAAATCTAACAGTTATTGCTTAAAAAGTTAATTCAGACCGAATAGAGTGCAATTGTGAACATTGCCCACAACTGCCCTACAATGAACCACATATGCACCAAACCACCTAAAAAGTGCTTTAAACAGCTTGTCAGGCCGAATGAGTTACTTTTTCTCATTTTGCCTGTAACTGCCCAGCAGTACATCCCAGCATCACCAAACCACATTCACATGCAGGGGGTGAGAAGCTACACCACATATATGAGATTCAGGCCTCTAGCACGTTCTGCTGGCTTGCAATCACTAAATCTAACAGTTATTGCTTAAAAAGTTAATTCAGACCGAATAGAGTGCAATTGTGAACATTGCCCACAACTGCCCTACAATGAACCACATATGCACCAAACCACCTAAAAAGTGCTTTAAACAGCTTGTCAGGCCGAATGAGTTACTTTTTCTCATTTTGCCTGTAACTGCCCAGCAGTACATCCCAGCATCACCAAACCACATTCACATGCAGGGGGTGAGAAGCTACACCACATATATGAGATTCAGGCCTCTAGCACGTTCTGCTGGCTTGCAATCACTAAATCTAACAGTTATTGCTTAAAAAGTTGTTTCAGGCCGAATAGAGTGCAATTGTGAACATTGCCCACAACTGCCCTACAATGAACCACATATGCACCAAACCACCTAAAAAGTGCTTTAAACAGCTTGTCAGGCCGAATGAGTTACTTTTTCTCATTTTGCCTGTAACTGCCCAGCAGTACATCCCAGCATCACCAAACCACATTCACATGCAGGGGGTGAGAAGCTACACCACATATATGAGATTCAGGCCTCTAGCACGTTCTGCTGGCTTGCAATCACTAAATCTAACAGTTATTGCTTAAAAAGGCGTTTCAGGCCGAATAGAGTGCAATTGTGAACATTGCCCACAACTGCCCTACAATGAACCACATATGCACCAAACCACCTAAAAAGTGCTTTAAACAGCTTGTCAGGCCGAATGAGTTACTTTTTCTCATTTTGCCTGTAACTGCCCAGCAGTACATCCCAGCATCACCAAACCACATTCACATGCAGGGGGTGAGAAGCTACACCACATATATGAGATTCAGGCCTCTAGCACGTTCTGCTGGCTTGCAATCACTAAATCTAACAGTTATTGCTTAAAAAGGCGTTTCAGGCCGAATAGAGTGCAATTGTGAACATTGCCCACAACTGCCCTACAATGAACCACATATGCACCAAACCACCTAAAAAGTGCTTTAAACAGCTTGTCAGGCCGAATGAGTTACTTTTTCTCATTTTGCCTGTAACTGCCCAGCAGTACATCCCAGCATCACCAAACCACATTCACATGCAGGGGGTGAGAAGCTACACCACATATATGAGATTCAGGCATCTAGCACGTTCTGCTGGCTTGCAATCACTAAATCTAACAGTTATTGCTTAAAAAGTTAATTCAGACCGAATAGAGTGCAATTGTGAACATTGCCCACAACTGCCCTACAATGAACCACATATGCACCAAACCACCTAAAAAGTGCTTTAAACAGCTTGTCAGGCCGAATGAGTTACTTTTTCTCATTTTGCCTGTAACTGCCCAGCAGTACATCCCAGCATCACCAAACCACATTCACATGCAGGGGGTGAGAAGCTACACCACATATATGAGATTCAGGCCTCTAGCACGTTCTGCTGGCTTGCAATCACTAAATCTAACAGTTATTGCTTAAAAAGTTGTTTCAGGCCGAATAGAGTGCAATTGTGAACATTGCCCACAACTGCCCTACAATGAACCACATATGCACCAAACCACCTAAAAAGTGCTTTAAACAGCTTGTCAGGCCGAATGAGTTATTTTTCTCATTTTGCCTCTAACTGCCCAGCAGTACATCCCAGCATCACCAAACCACATTCACATGCAGGGGGTGAGAAGCTACACCACATATATGAGATTCAGGCCTCTAGCACGTTCTGCTGGCTTGCAATCACTAAATCTAACAGTTATTGCTTAAAAAGTTGTTTCAGGCCGAATAGAGTGCAATTGTGAACATTGCCCACAACTGCCCTACAATGAACCACATATGCACCAAACCACCTAAAAAGTGCTTTAAACAGCTTGTCAGGCCGAATGAGTTACTTTTTCTCATTTTGCCTGTAACTGCCCAGCAGTACATCCCAGCATCACCAAACCACATTCACATGCAGGGGGTGAGAAGCTACACCACATATATGAGATTCAGGCCTCTAGCACGTTCTGCTGGCTTGCAATCACTAAATCTAACAGTTATTGCTTAAAAAGGCGTTTCAGGCCGAATAGAGTGCAATTGTGAACATTGCCCACAACTGCCCTACAATGAACCACATATGCACCAAACCACCTAAAAAGTGCTTTAAACAGCTTGTCAGGCCGAATGAGTTACTTTTTCTCATTTTGCCTGTAACTGCCCAGCAGTACATCCCAGCATCACCAAACCACATTCACATGCAGGGGGTGAGAAGCTACACCACATATATGAGATTCAGGCATCTAGCACGTTCTGCTGGCTTGCAATCACTAAATCTAACAGTTATTGCTTAAAAAGTTAATTCAGACCGAATAGAGTGCAATTGTGAACATTGCCCACAACTGCCCTACAATGAACCACATATGCACCAAACCACCTAAAAAGTGCTTTAAACAGCTTGTCAGGCCGAATGAGTTACTTTTTCTCATTTTGCCTGTAACTGCCCAGCAGTACATCCCAGCATCACCAAACCACATTCACATGCAGGGGGTGAGAAGCTACACCACATATATGAGATTCAGGCCTCTAGCACGTTCTGCTGGCTTGCAATCACTAAATCTAACAGTTATTGCTTAAAAAGTTGTTTCAGGCCGAATAGAGTGCAATTGTGAACATTGCCCACAACTGCCCTACAATGAACCACATATGCACCAAACCACCTAAAAAGTGCTTTAAACAGCTTGTCAGGCCGAATGAGTTATTTTTCTCATTTTGCCTCTAACTGCCCAGCAGTACATCCCAGCATCACCAAACCACATTCACATGCAGGGGGTGAGAAGCTACACCACATATATGAGATTCAGGCCTCTAGCACGTTCTGCTGGCTTGCAATCACTAAATCTAACAGTTATTGCTTAAAAAGTTGTTTCAGGCCGAATAGAGTGCAATTGTGAACATTGCCCACAACTGCCCTACAATGAACCACATATGCACCAAACCACCTAAAAAGTGCTTTAAACAGCTTGTCAGGCCGAATGAGTTACTTTTTCTCATTTTGCCTGTAACTGCCCAGCAGTACATCCCAGCATCACCAAACCACATTCACATGCAGGGGGTGAGAAGCTACACCACATATATGAGATTCAGGCCTCTAGCACGTTCTGCTGGCTTGCAATCACTAAATCTAACAGTTATTGCTTAAAAAGTTGTTTCAGGCCGAATAGAGTGCAATTGTGAACATTGCCCACAACTGCCCTACAATGAACCACATATGCACCAAACCACCTAAAAAGTGCTTTAAACAGCTTGTCAGGCCGAATGAGTTACTTTTTCTCATTTTGCCTGTAACTGCCCAGCAGTACATCCCAGCATCACCAAACCACATTCACATGCAGGGGGTGAGAAGCTACACCACATATATGAGATTCAGGCCTCTAGCACGTTCTGCTGGCTTGCAATCACTAAATCTAACAGTTATTGCTTAAAAAGGCGTTTCAGGCCGAATAGAGTGCAATTGTGAACATTGCCCACAACTGCCCTACAATGAACCACATATGCACCAAACCACCTAAAAAGTGCTTTAAACAGCTTGTCAGGCCGAATGAGTTACTTTTTCTCATTTTGCCTGTAACTGCCCAGCAGTACATCCCAGCATCACCAAACCACATTCACATGCAGGGGGTGAGAAGCTACACCACATATATGAGATTCAGGCCTCTAGCACGTTCTGCTGGCTTGCAATCACTAAATCTAACAGTTATTGCTTAAAAAGGCGTTTCAGGCCGAATAGAGTGCAATTGTGAACATTGCCCACAACTGCCCTACAATGAACCACATATGCACCAAACCACCTAAAAAGTGCTTTAAACAGCTTGTCAGGCCGAATGAGTTACTTTTTCTCATTTTGCCTGTAACTGCCCAGCAGTACATCCCAGCATCACCAAACCACATTCACATGCAGGGGGTGAGAAGCTACACCACATATATGAGATTCAGGCCTCTAGCACGTTCTGCTGGCTTGCAATCACTAAATCTAACAGTTATTGCTTAAAAAGTTAATTCAGACCGAATAGAGTGCAATTGTGAACATTGCCCACAACTGCCCTACAATGAACCACATATGCACCAAACCACCTAAAAAGTGCTTTAAACAGCTTGTCAGGCCGAATGAGTTACTTTTTCTCATTTTGCCTGTAACTGCCCAGCAGTACATCCCAGCATCACCAAACCACATTCACATGCAGGGGGTGAGAAGCTACACCACATATATGAGATTCAGGCCTCTAGCACGTTCTGCTGGCTTGCAATCACTAAATCTAACAGTTATTGCTTAAAAAGTTGTTTCAGGCCGAATAGAGTGCAATTGTGAACATTGCCCACAACTGCCCTACAATGAACCACATATGCACCAAACCACCTAAAAAGTGCTTTAAACAGCTTGTCAGGCCGAATGAGTTATTTTTCTCATTTTGCCTCTAACTGCCCAGCAGTACATCCCAGCATCACCAAACCACATTCACATGCAGGGGGTGAGAAGCTACACCACATATATGAGATTCAGGCCTCTAGCACGTTCTGCTGGCTTGCAATCACTAAATCTAACAGTTATTGCTTAAAAAGTTGTTTCAGGCCGAATAGAGTGCAATTGTGAACATTGCCCACAACTGCCCTACAATGAACCACATATGCACCAAACCACCTAAAAAGTGCTTTAAACAGCTTGTCAGGCCGAATGAGTTACTTTTTCTCATTTTGCCTGTAACTGCCCAGCAGTACATCCCAGCATCACCAAACCACATTCACATGCAGGGGGTGAGAAGCTACACCACATATATGAGATTCAGGCCTCTAGCACGTTCTGCTGGCTTGCAATCACTAAATCTAACAGTTATTGCTTAAAAAGGCGTTTCAGGCCGAATAGAGTGCAATTGTGAACATTGCCCACAACTGCCCTACAATGAACCACATATGCACCAAACCACCTAAAAAGTGCTTTAAACAGCTTGTCAGGCCGAATGAGTTACTTTTTCTCATTTTGCCTGTAACTGCCCAGCAGTACATCCCAGCATCACCAAACCACATTCACATGCAGGGGGTGAGAAGCTACACCACATATATGAGATTCAGGCCTCTAGCACGTTCTGCTGGCTTGCAATCACTAAATCTAACAGTTATTGCTTAAAAAGGCGTTTCAGGCCGAATAGAGTGCAATTGTGAACATTGCCCACAACTGCCCTACAATGAACCACATATGCACCAAACCACCTAAAAAGTGCTTTAAACAGCTTGTCAGGCCGAATGAGTTACTTTTTCTCATTTTGCCTGTAACTGCCCAGCAGTACATCCCAGCATCACCAAACCACATTCCCATGCAGGGGGTGAGAAGCTACACCACATATATGAGATTCAGGCCTCTAGCACGTTCTGCTGGCTTGCAATCACTAAATCTAACAGTTATTGCTTAAAAAGGCGTTTCAGGCCGAATAGAGTGCAATTGTGAACATTGCCCACAACTGCCCTACAATGAACCACATATGCACCAAACCACCTAAAAAGTGCTTTAAACAGCTTGTCAGGCCGAATGAGTTACTTTTTCTCATTTTGCCTGTAACTGCCCAGCAGTACATCCCAGCATCACCAAACCACATTCACATGCAGGGGGTGAGAAGCTACACCACATATATGAGATTCAGGCCTCTAGCACGTTCTGCTGGCTTGCAATCACTAAATCTAACAGTTATTGCTTAAAAAGTTAATTCAGACCGAATAGAGTGCAATTGTGAACATTGCCCACAACTGCCCTACAATGAACCACATATGCACCAAACCACCTAAAAAGTGCTTTAAACAGCTTGTCAGGCCGAATGAGTTACTTTTTCTCATTTTGCCTGTAACTGCCCAGCAGTACATCCCAGCATCACCAAACCACATTCACATGCAGGGGGTGAGAAGCTACACCACATATATGAGATTCAGGCCTCTAGCACGTTCTGCTGGCTTGCAATCACTAAATCTAACAGTTATTGCTTAAAAAGTTAATTCAGACCGAATAGAGTGCAATTGTGAACATTGCCCACAACTGCCCTACAATGAACCACATATGCACCAAACCACCTAAAAAGTGCTTTAAACAGCTTGTCAGGCCGAATGAGTTACTTTTTCTCATTTTGCCTGTAACTGCCCAGCAGTACATCCCAGCATCACCAAACCACATTCACATGCAGGGGGTGAGAAGCTACACCACATATATGAGATTCAGGCCTCTAGCACGTTCTGCTGGCTTGCAATCACTAAATCTAACAGTTATTGCTTAAAAAGTTGTTTCAGGCCGAATAGAGTGCAATTGTGAACATTGCCCACAACTGCCCTACAATGAACCACATATGCACCAAACCACCTAAAAAGTGCTTTAAACAGCTTGTCAGGCCGAATGAGTTACTTTTTCTCATTTTGCCTGTAACTGCCCAGCAGTACATCCCAGCATCACCAAACCACATTCACATGCAGGGGGTGAGAAGCTACACCACATATATGAGATTCAGGCCTCTAGCACGTTCTGCTGGCTTGCAATCACTAAATCTAACAGTTATTGCTTAAAAAGGCGTTTCAGGCCGAATAGAGTGCAATTGTGAACATTGCCCACAACTGCCCTACAATGAACCACATATGCACCAAACCACCTAAAAAGTGCTTTAAACAGCTTGTCAGGCCGAATGAGTTACTTTTTCTCATTTTGCCTGTAACTGCCCAGCAGTACATCCCAGCATCACCAAACCACATTCACATGCAGGGGGTGAGAAGCTACACCACATATATGAGATTCAGGCCTCTAGCACGTTCTGCTGGCTTGCAATCACTAAATCTAACAGTTATTGCTTAAAAAGGCGTTTCAGGCCGAATAGAGTGCAATTGTGAACATTGCCCACAACTGCCCTACAATGAACCACATATGCACCAAACCACCTAAAAAGTGCTTTAAACAGCTTGTCAGGCCGAATGAGTTACTTTTTCTCATTTTGCCTGTAACTGCCCAGCAGTACATCCCAGCATCACCAAACCACATTCACATGCAGGGGGTGAGAAGCTACACCACATATATGAGATTCAGGCCTCTAGCACGTTCTGCTGGCTTGCAATCACTAAATCTAACAGTTATTGCTTAAAAAGGCGTTTCAGGCCGAATAGAGTGCAATTGTGAACATTGCCCACAACTGCCCTACAATGAACCACATATGCACCAAACCACCTAAAAAGTGCTTTAAACAGCTTGTCAGGCCGAATGAGTTACTTTTTCTCATTTTGCCTGTAACTGCCCAGCAGTACATCCCAGCATCACCAAACCACATTCACATGCAGGGGGTGAGAAGCTACACCACATATATGAGATTCAGGCCTCTAGCACGTTCTGCTGGCTTGCAATCACTAAATCTAACAGTTATTGCTTAAAAAGGCGTTTCAGGCCGAATAGAGTGCAATTGTGAACATTGCCCACAACTGCCCTACAATGAACCACATATGCACCAAACCACCTAAAAAGTGCTTTAAACAGCTTGTCAGGCCGAATGAGTTACTTTTTCTCATTTTGCCTGTAACTGCCCAGCAGTACATCCCAGCATCACCAAACCACATTCACATGCAGGGGGTGAGAAGCTACACCACATATATGAGATTCAGGCCTCTAGCACGTTCTGCTGGCTTGCAATCACTAAATCTAACAGTTATTGCTTAAAAAGGCGTTTCAGGCCGAATAGAGTGCAATTGTGAACATTGCCCACAACTGCCCTACAATGAACCACATATGCACCAAACCACCTAAAAAGTGCTTTAAACAGCTTGTCAGGCCGAATGAGTTACTTTTTCTCATTTTGCCTGTAACTGCCCAGCAGTACATCCCAGCATCACCAAACCACATTCACATGCAGGGGGTGAGAAGCTACACCACATATATGAGATTCAGGCCTCTAGCACGTTCTGCTGGCTTGCAATCACTAAATCTAACAGTTATTGCTTAAAAAGGCGTTTCAGGCCGAATAGAGTGCAATTGTGAACATTGCCCACAACTGCCCTACAATGAACCACATATGCACCAAACCACCTAAAAAGTGCTTTAAACAGCTTGTCAGGCCGAATGAGTTACTTTTTCTCATTTTGCCTGTAACTGCCCAGCAGTACATCCCAGCATCACCAAACCACATTCACATGCAGGGGGTGAGAAGCTACACCACATATATGAGATTCAGGCCTCTAGCACGTTCTGCTGGCTTGCAATCACTAAATCTAACAGTTATTGCTTAAAAAGGCGTTTCAGGCCGAATAGAGTGCAATTGTGAACATTGCCCACAACTGCCCTACAATGAACCACATATGCACCAAACCACCTAAAAAGTGCTTTAAACAGCTTGTCAGGCCGAATGAGTTACTTTTTCTCATTTTGCCTGTAACTGCCCAGCAGTACATCCCAGCATCACCAAACCACATTCACATGCAGGGGGTGAGAAGCTACACCACATATATGAGATTCAGGCCTCTAGCACGTTCTGCTGGCTTGCAATCACTAAATCTAACAGTTATTGCTTAAAAAGGCGTTTCAGGCCGAATAGAGTGCAATTGTGAACATTGCCCACAACTGCCCTACAATGAACCACATATGCACCAAACCACCTAAAAAGTGCTTTAAACAGCTTGTCAGGCCGAATGAGTTACTTTTTCTCATTTTGCCTGTAACTGCCCAGCAGTACATCCCAGCATCACCAAACCACATTCACATGCAGGGGGTGAGAAGCTACACCACATATATGAGATTCAGGCCTCTAGCACGTTCTGCTGGCTTGCAATCACTAAATCTAACAGTTATTGCTTAAAAAGGCGTTTCAGGCCGAATAGAGTGCAATTGTGAACATTGCCCACAACTGCCCTACAATGAACCACATATGCACCAAACCACCTAAAAAGTGCTTTAAACAGCTTGTCAGGCCGAATGAGTTACTTTTTCTCATTTTGCCTGTAACTGCCCAGCAGTACATCCCAGCATCACCAAACCACATTCACATGCAGGGGGTGAGAAGCTACACCACATATATGAGATTCAGGCCTCTAGCACGTTCTGCTGGCTTGCAATCACTAAATCTAACAGTTATTGCTTAAAAAGTTAATTCAGACCGAATAGAGTGCAATTGTGAACATTGCCCACAACTGCCCTACAATGAACCACATATGCACCAAACCACCTAAAAAGTGCTTTAAACAGCTTGTCAGGCCGAATGAGTTACTTTTTCTCATTTTGCCTGTAACTGCCCAGCAGTACATCCCAGCATCACCAAACCACATTCACATGCAGGGGGTGAGAAGCTACACCACATATATGAGATTCAGGCCTCTAGCACGTTCTGCTGGCTTGCAATCACTAAATCTAACAGTTATTGCTTAAAAAGGCGTTTCAGGCCGAATAGAGTGCAATTGTGAACATTGCCCACAACTGCCCTACAATGAACCACATATGCACCAAACCACCTAAAAAGTGCTTTAAACAGCTTGTCAGGCCGAATGAGTTACTTTTTCTCATTTTGCCTGTAACTGCCCAGCAGTACATCCCAGCATCACCAAACCACATTCACATGCAGGGGGTGAGAAGCTACACCACATATATGAGATTCAGGCCTCTAGCACGTTCTGCTGGCTTGCAATCACTAAATCTAACAGTTATTGCTTAAAAAGGCGTTTCAGGCCGAATAGAGTGCAATTGTGAACATTGCCCACAACTGCCCTACAATGAACCACATATGCACCAAACCACCTAAAAAGTGCTTTAAACAGCTTGTCAGGCCGAATGAGTTACTTTTTCTCATTTTGCCTGTAACTGCCCAGCAGTACATCCCAGCATCACCAAACCACATTCACATGCAGGGGGTGAGAAGCTACACCACATATATGAGATTCAGGCCTCTAGCACGTTCTGCTGGCTTGCAATCACTAAATCTAACAGTTATTGCTTAAAAAGGCGTTTCAGGCCGAATAGAGTGCAATTGTGAACATTGCCCACAACTGCCCTACAATGAACCACATATGCACCAAACCACCTAAAAAGTGCTTTAAACAGCTTGTCAGGCCGAATGAGTTACTTTTTCTCATTTTGCCTGTAACTGCCCAGCAGTACATCCCAGCATCACCAAACCACATTCACATGCAGGGGGTGAGAAGCTACACCACATATATGAGATTCAGGCCTCTAGCACGTTCTGCTGGCTTGCAATCACTAAATCTAACAGTTATTGCTTAAAAAGGCGTTTCAGGCCGAATAGAGTGCAATTGTGAACATTGCCCACAACTGCCCTACAATGAACCACATATGCACCAAACCACCTAAAAAGTGCTTTAAACAGCTTGTCAGGCCGAATGAGTTACTTTTTCTCATTTTGCCTGTAACTGCCCAGCAGTACATCCCAGCATCACCAAACCACATTCACATGCAGGGGGTGAGAAGCTACACCACATATATGAGATTCAGGCCTCTAGCACGTTCTGCTGGCTTGCAATCACTAAATCTAACAGTTATTGCTTAAAAAGGCGTTTCAGGCCGAATAGAGTGCAATTGTGAACATTGCCCACAACTGCCCTACAATGAACCACATATGCACCAAACCACCTAAAAAGTGCTTTAAACAGCTTGTCAGGCCGAATGAGTTACTTTTTCTCATTTTGCCTGTAACTGCCCAGCAGTACATCCCAGCATCACCAAACCACATTCACATGCAGGGGGTGAGAAGCTACACCACATATATGAGATTCAGGCCTCTAGCACGTTCTGCTGGCTTGCAATCACTAAATCTAACAGTTATTGCTTAAAAAGGCGTTTCAGGCCGAATAGAGTGCAATTGTGAACATTGCCCACAACTGCCCTACAATGAACCACATATGCACCAAACCACCTAAAAAGTGCTTTAAACAGCTTGTCAGGCCGAATGAGTTACTTTTTCTCATTTTGCCTGTAACTGCCCAGCAGTACATCCCAGCATCACCAAACCACATTCACATGCAGGGGGTGAGAAGCTACACCACATATATGAGATTCAGGCCTCTAGCACGTTCTGCTGGCTTGCAATCACTAAATCTAACAGTTATTGCTTAAAAAGGCGTTTCAGGCCGAATAGAGTGCAATTGTGAACATTGCCCACAACTGCCCTACAATGAACCACATATGCACCAAACCACCTAAAAAGTGCTTTAAACAGCTTGTCAGGCCGAATGAGTTACTTTTTCTCATTTTGCCTGTAACTGCCCAGCAGTACATCCCAGCATCACCAAACCACATTCACATGCAGGGGGTGAGAAGCTACACCACATATATGAGATTCAGGCCTCTAGCACGTTCTGCTGGCTTGCAATCACTAAATCTAACAGTTATTGCTTAAAAAGTTAATTCAGACCGAATAGAGTGCAATT
Organism: Dunckerocampus dactyliophorus; assembly: GCF_027744805.1. Taxonomy (NCBI): domain Eukaryota; kingdom Metazoa; phylum Chordata; class Actinopteri; order Syngnathiformes; family Syngnathidae; genus Dunckerocampus; species Dunckerocampus dactyliophorus. Next base: position 6,442 of record NW_026559903.1, on the reverse strand, counting down.
GTGAACATTGCCCACAACTGCCCTACAATGAACCACATATGCACCAAACCACCTAAAAAGTGCTTTAAACAGCTTGTCAGGCCGAATGAGTTACTTTTTCTCATTTTGCCTGTAACTGCCCAGCAGTACATCCCAGCATCACCAAACCACATTCACATGCAGGGGGTGAGAAGCTACACCACATATATGAGATTCAGGCCTCTAGCACGTTCTGCTGGCTTGCAATCACTAAATCTAACAGTTATTGCTTAAAAAGGCGTTTCAGGCCGAATAGAGTGCAATTGTGAACATTGCCCACAACTGCCCTACAATGAACCACATATGCACCAAACCACCTAAAAAGTGCTTTAAACAGCTTGTCAGGCCGAATGAGTTACTTTTTCTCATTTTGCCTGTAACTGCCCAGCAGTACATCCCAGCATCACCAAACCACATTCACATGCAGGGGGTGAGAAGCTACACCACATATATGAGATTCAGGCCTCTAGCACGTTCTGCTGGCTTGCAATCACTAAATCTAACAGTTATTGCTTAAAAAGGCGTTTCAGGCCGAATAGAGTGCAATTGTGAACATTGCCCACAACTGCCCTACAATGAACCACATATGCACCAAACCACCTAAAAAGTGCTTTAAACAGCTTGTCAGGCCGAATGAGTTACTTTTTCTCATTTTGCCTGTAACTGCCCAGCAGTACATCCCAGCATCACCAAACCACATTCACATGCAGGGGGTGAGAAGCTACACCACATATATGAGATTCAGGCCTCTAGCACGTTCTGCTGGCTTGCAATCACTAAATCTAACAGTTATTGCTTAAAAAGGCGTTTCAGGCCGAATAGAGTGCAATTGTGAACATTGCCCACAACTGCCCTACAATGAACCACATATGCACCAAACCACCTAAAAAGTGCTTTAAACAGCTTGTCAGGCCGAATGAGTTACTTTTTCTCATTTTGCCTGTAACTGCCCAGCAGTACATCCCAGCATCACCAAACCACATTCACATGCAGGGGGTGAGAAGCTACACCACATATATGAGATTCAGGCCTCTAGCACGTTCTGCTGGCTTGCAATCACTAAATCTAACAGTTATTGCTTAAAAAGGCGTTTCAGGCCGAATAGAGTGCAATTGTGAACATTGCCCACAACTGCCCTACAATGAACCACATATGCACCAAACCACCTAAAAAGTGCTTTAAACAGCTTGTCAGGCCGAATGAGTTACTTTTTCTCATTTTGCCTGTAACTGCCCAGCAGTACATCCCAGCATCACCAAACCACATTCACATGCAGGGGGTGAGAAGCTACACCACATATATGAGATTCAGGCCTCTAGCACGTTCTGCTGGCTTGCAATCACTAAATCTAACAGTTATTGCTTAAAAAGGCGTTTCAGGCCGAATAGAGTGCAATTGTGAACATTGCCCACAACTGCCCTACAATGAACCACATATGCACCAAACCACCTAAAAAGTGCTTTAAACAGCTTGTCAGGCCGAATGAGTTACTTTTTCTCATTTTGCCTGTAACTGCCCAGCAGTACATCCCAGCATCACCAAACCACATTCACATGCAGGGGGTGAGAAGCTACACCACATATATGAGATTCAGGCCTCTAGCACGTTCTGCTGGCTTGCAATCACTAAATCTAACAGTTATTGCTTAAAAAGGCGTTTCAGGCCGAATAGAGTGCAATTGTGAACATTGCCCACAACTGCCCTACAATGAACCACATATGCACCAAACCACCTAAAAAGTGCTTTAAACAGCTTGTCAGGCCGAATGAGTTACTTTTTCTCATTTTGCCTGTAACTGCCCAGCAGTACATCCCAGCATCACCAAACCACATTCACATGCAGGGGGTGAGAAGCTACACCACATATATGAGATTCAGGCCTCTAGCACGTTCTGCTGGCTTGCAATCACTAAATCTAACAGTTATTGCTTAAAAAGTTAATTCAGACCGAATAGAGTGCAATTGTGAACATTGCCCACAACTGCCCTACAATGAACCACATATGCACCAAACCACCTAAAAAGTGCTTTAAACAGCTTGTCAGGCCGAATGAGTTACTTTTTCTCATTTTGCCTGTAACTGCCCAGCAGTACATCCCAGCATCACCAAACCACATTCACATGCAGGGGGTGAGAAGCTACACCACATATATGAGATTCAGGCCTCTAGCACGTTCTGCTGGCTTGCAATCACTAAATCTAACAGTTATTGCTTAAAAAGGCGTTTCAGGCCGAATAGAGTGCAATTGTGAACATTGCCCACAACTGCCCTACAATGAACCACATATGCACCAAACCACCTAAAAAGTGCTTTAAACAGCTTGTCAGGCCGAATGAGTTACTTTTTCTCATTTTGCCTGTAACTGCCCAGCAGTACATCCCAGCATCACCAAACCACATTCACATGCAGGGGGTGAGAAGCTACACCACATATATGAGATTCAGGCCTCTAGCACGTTCTGCTGGCTTGCAATCACTAAATCTAACAGTTATTGCTTAAAAAGGCGTTTCAGGCCGAATAGAGTGCAATTGTGAACATTGCCCACAACTGCCCTACAATGAACCACATATGCACCAAACCACCTAAAAAGTGCTTTAAACAGCTTGTCAGGCCGAATGAGTTACTTTTTCTCATTTTGCCTGTAACTGCCCAGCAGTACATCCCAGCATCACCAAACCACATTCACATGCAGGGGGTGAGAAGCTACACCACATATATGAGATTCAGGCCTCTAGCACGTTCTGCTGGCTTGCAATCACTAAATCTAACAGTTATTGCTTAAAAAGGCGTTTCAGGCCGAATAGAGTGCAATTGTGAACATTGCCCACAACTGCCCTACAATGAACCACATATGCACCAAACCACCTAAAAAGTGCTTTAAACAGCTTGTCAGGCCGAATGAGTTACTTTTTCTCATTTTGCCTGTAACTGCCCAGCAGTACATCCCAGCATCACCAAACCACATTCACATGCAGGGGGTGAGAAGCTACACCACATATATGAGATTCAGGCCTCTAGCACGTTCTGCTGGCTTGCAATCACTAAATCTAACAGTTATTGCTTAAAAAGGCGTTTCAGGCCGAATAGAGTGCAATTGTGAACATTGCCCACAACTGCCCTACAATGAACCACATATGCACCAAACCACCTAAAAAGTGCTTTAAACAGCTTGTCAGGCCGAATGAGTTACTTTTTCTCATTTTGCCTGTAACTGCCCAGCAGTACATCCCAGCATCACCAAACCACATTCACATGCAGGGGGTGAGAAGCTACACCACATATATGAGATTCAGGCCTCTAGCACGTTCTGCTGGCTTGCAATCACTAAATCTAACAGTTATTGCTTAAAAAGGCGTTTCAGGCCGAATAGAGTGCAATTGTGAACATTGCCCACAACTGCCCTACAATGAACCACATATGCACCAAACCACCTAAAAAGTGCTTTAAACAGCTTGTCAGGCCGAATGAGTTACTTTTTCTCATTTTGCCTGTAACTGCCCAGCAGTACATCCCAGCATCACCAAACCACATTCACATGCAGGGGGTGAGAAGCTACACCACATATATGAGATTCAGGCCTCTAGCACGTTCTGCTGGCTTGCAATCACTAAATCTAACAGTTATTGCTTAAAAAGTTAATTCAGACCGAATAGAGTGCAATTGTGAACATTGCCCACAACTGCCCTACAATGAACCACATATGCACCAAACCACCTAAAAAGTGCTTTAAACAGCTTGTCAGGCCGAATGAGTTACTTTTTCTCATTTTGCCTGTAACTGCCCAGCAGTACATCCCAGCATCACCAAACCACATTCACATGCAGGGGGTGAGAAGCTACACCACATATATGAGATTCAGGCCTCTAGCACGTTCTGCTGGCTTGCAATCACTAAATCTAACAGTTATTGCTTAAAAAGGCGTTTCAGGCCGAATAGAGTGCAATTGTGAACATTGCCCACAACTGCCCTACAATGAACCACATATGCACCAAACCACCTAAAAAGTGCTTTAAACAGCTTGTCAGGCCGAATGAGTTACTTTTTCTCATTTTGCCTGTAACTGCCCAGCAGTACATCCCAGCATCACCAAACCACATTCACATGCAGGGGGTGAGAAGCTACACCACATATATGAGATTCAGGCCTCTAGCACGTTCTGCTGGCTTGCAATCACTAAATCTAACAGTTATTGCTTAAAAAGTTAATTCAGACCGAATAGAGTGCAATTGTGAACATTGCCCACAACTGCCCTACAATGAACCACATATGCACCAAACCACCTAAAAAGTGCTTTAAACAGCTTGTCAGGCCGAATGAGTTACTTTTTCTCATTTTGCCTGTAACTGCCCAGCAGTACATCCCAGCATCACCAAACCACATTCACATGCAGGGGGTGAGAAGCTACACCACATATATGAGATTCAGGCCTCTAGCACGTTCTGCTGGCTTGCAATCACTAAATCTAACAGTTATTGCTTAAAAAGGCGTTTCAGGCCGAATAGAGTGCAATTGTGAACATTGCCCACAACTGCCCTACAATGAACCACATATGCACCAAACCACCTAAAAAGTGCTTTAAACAGCTTGTCAGGCCGAATGAGTTACTTTTTCTCATTTTGCCTGTAACTGCCCAGCAGTACATCCCAGCATCACCAAACCACATTCACATGCAGGGGGTGAGAAGCTACACCACATATATGAGATTCAGGCCTCTAGCACGTTCTGCTGGCTTGCAATCACTAAATCTAACAGTTATTGCTTAAAAAGGCGTTTCAGGCCGAATAGAGTGCAATTGTGAACATTGCCCACAACTGCCCTACAATGAACCACATATGCACCAAACCACCTAAAAAGTGCTTTAAACAGCTTGTCAGGCCGAATGAGTTACTTTTTCTCATTTTGCCTGTAACTGCCCAGCAGTACATCCCAGCATCACCAAACCACATTCACATGCAGGGGGTGAGAAGCTACACCACATATATGAGATTCAGGCCTCTAGCACGTTCTGCTGGCTTGCAATCACTAAATCTAACAGTTATTGCTTAAAAAGGCGTTTCAGGCCGAATAGAGTGCAATTGTGAACATTGCCCACAACTGCCCTACAATGAACCACATATGCACCAAACCACCTAAAAAGTGCTTTAAACAGCTTGTCAGGCCGAATGAGTTACTTTTTCTCATTTTGCCTGTAACTGCCCAGCAGTACATCCCAGCATCACCAAACCACATTCACATGCAGGGGGTGAGAAGCTACACCACATATATGAGATTCAGGCCTCTAGCACGTTCTGCTGGCTTGCAATCACTAAATCTAACAGTTATTGCTTAAAAAGGCGTTTCAGGCCGAATAGAGTGCAATTGTGAACATTGCCCACAACTGCCCTACAATGAACCACATATGCACCAAACCACCTAAAAAGTGCTTTAAACAGCTTGTCAGGCCGAATGAGTTACTTTTTCTCATTTTGCCTGTAACTGCCCAGCAGTACATCCCAGCATCACCAAACCACATTCACATGCAGGGGGTGAGAAGCTACACCACATATATGAGATTCAGGCCTCTAGCACGTTCTGCTGGCTTGCAATCACTAAATCTAACAGTTATTGCTTAAAAAGTTAATTCAGACCGAACAGAGTGCAATTGTGAACATTGCCCACAACTGCCCTACAATGAACCACATATGCACCAAACCACCTAAAAAGTGCTTTAAACAGCTTGTCAGGCCGAATGAGTTACTTTTTCTCATTTTGCCTGTAACTGCCCAGCAGTACATCCCAGCATCACCAAACCACATTCACATGCAGGGGGTGAGAAGCTACACCACATATATGAGATTCAGGCCTCTAGCACGTTCTGCTGGCTTGCAATCACTAAATCTAACAGTTATTGCTTAAAAAGGCGTTTCAGGCCGAATAGAGTGCAATTGTGAACATTGCCCACAACTGCCCTACAATGAACCACATATGCACCAAACCACCTAAAAAGTGCTTTAAACAGCTTGTCAGGCCGAATGAGTTACTTTTTCTCATTTTGCCTGTAACTGCCCAGCAGTACATCCCAGCATCACCAAACCACATTCACATGCAGGGGGTGAGAAGCTACACCACATATATGAGATTCAGGCCTCTAGCACGTTCTGCTGGCTTGCAATCACTAAATCTAACAGTTATTGCTTAAAAAGTTAATTCAGACCGAATAGAGTGCAATTGTGAACATTGCCCACAACTGCCCTACAATGAACCACATATGCACCAAACCACCTAAAAAGTGCTTTAAACAGCTTGTCAGGCCGAATGAGTTACTTTTTCTCATTTTGCCTGTAACTGCCCAGCAGTACATCCCAGCATCACCAAACCACATTCACATGCAGGGGGTGAGAAGCTACACCACATATATGAGATTCAGGCCTCTAGCACGTTCTGCT
>NW_026559902.1:42500-50000 GCF_027744805.1 Dunckerocampus dactyliophorus | reverse complement strand
AGAGCCGCTGTGTCCCTGGATGAAATGAGAAAAAAGGTGAAAAAATGGCAAAGTGTCAAGGGAGCTAGGCAGAAACCCATGCCTAGGGTCCTGGAGCCCAGGGGCCGCGGGAAAGTCTGTGGAGAGCCGCTGTGTCCCTGGATGAATTGAGAAAAAGGGTGAAAAAATGGCAAAGTGTCAAGGGAGAAATTCAGAAACTCAGGCCGAGCTGCCTGGAGCCCAGGGGCGGTTCTAAAGTGTGTGGAGAGCCGCTGTGTCCCTGGATGAATTGAGAAAAAGGGTGAAAAAATGGCAAAGTGTCAAGGGAGCTAGGCAGAAACCCATGCCTAGGGTCCTGGAGCCCAGGGGCGGCTGCAAAGTCTGTGGAGAGCCGCTGTGTCCCTGGATGAAATGAGAAAAAAGGTGAAAAAATGGCAAAGTGTCAAGGGAGAAATTCAGAAACCCAGGCCGAGCTGCCTGGAGCCCAGGGGCGGCTGTAAAGTCTGTGGAGTGCCGCTGTGTCCCTGGATGAAATGAGAAAAAAGGTGAAAAAATGGCAAAGTGTCAAGGGAGCTAGGCAGAAACCCATGCCTAGGGTCCTGGAGCCCAGGGGCGGTTCTAAAGTCTGTGAGAGCCGCTGTGTCCCTGGATGAATTGAGAAAAAGGGTGAAAAAATGGCAAAGTGTCAAGGGAGAAATTCAGAAACTCAGGCCGAGCTGCCTGGAGCCCAGGGGCGGCTGTAAAGTCTGTGGAGAGCCGCTGTGTCCCTGGATGAAATGAGAAAAAGGGTGAAAAAATGGCAAAGTGTCAAGGGAAAAATTCAGAAACCCATGCCTAGGGTCCTGGAGCCCAGGGGCGGCTGTAAAGTCTGTGGAGAGCCGCTGTGTCCCTGGATGAATTGAGAAAAAGGGTGAAAAAATGGCAAAGTGTCAAGGGAGCTAGGCAGAAACCCATGCCTAGGGTCCTGGAGCCCAGGGGCGGCTGCAAAGTCTGTGGAGAGCCGCTGTGTCCCTGGATGAAATGAGAAAAAGGGTGGAAAAATGGCAAAGTGTCAAGGGAGCTAGGCAGAAACCCATGCCGAGCTGCCTGGAGCCCAGGGGCGGCTGTAAAGTCTGTGGAGTGCCGCTGTGTCCCTGGATGAAATGAGAAAAAGGGTGAAAAAATGGCAAAGTGTCAAGGGAGAAATTCAGAAACTCAGGCCGAGCTGCCTGGAGCCCAGGGGCGGCTGTAAAGTCTGTGGAGTGCCGCTGTGTCCCTGGATGAATTGAGAAAAAGGGTGAAAAAATGGCAAAGTGTCAAGGGAGAAATTCAGAAACCCAGGCCGAGCTGCCTGGAGCCCAGGGGCGGCTGTAAAGTCTGTGGAGTGCCGCTGTGTCCCTGGATGAAATGAGAAAAAAGGTGAAAAAATGGCAAAGTGTCAAGGGAGCTAGGCAGAAACCCATGCCTAGGGTCCTGGAGCCCAGGGGCGGTTCTAAAGTCTGTGAGAGCCGCTGTGTCCCTGGATGAATTGAGAAAAAGGGTGAAAAAATGGCAAAGTGTCAAGGGAGAAATTCAGAAACTCAGGCCGAGCTGCCTGGAGCCCAGGGGCGGCTGTAAAGTCTGTGGAGAGCCGCTGTGTCCCTGGATGAAATGAGAAAAAGGGTGAAAAAATGGCAAAGTGTCAAGGGAAAAATTCAGAAACCCATGCCTAGGGTCCTGGAGCCCAGGGGCGGCTGTAAAGTCTGTGGAGAGCCGCTGTGTCCCTGGATGAATTGAGAAAAAGGGTGAAAAAATGGCAAAGTGTCAAGGGAGCTAGGCAGAAACCCATGCCTAGGGTCCTGGAGCCCAGGGGCGGCTGCAAAGTCTGTGGAGAGCCGCTGTGTCCCTGGATGAAATGAGAAAAAGGGTGGAAAAATGGCAAAGTGTCAAGGGAGCTAGGCAGAAACCCATGCCGAGCTGCCTGGAGCCCAGGGGCGGCTGTAAAGTCTGTGGAGTGCCGCTGTGTCCCTGGATGAAATGAGAAAAAGGGTGAAAAAATGGCAAAGTGTCAAGGGAGAAATTCAGAAACTCAGGCCGAGCTGCCTGGAGCCCAGGGGCGGCTGTAAAGTCTGTGGAGAGCCGCTGTGTCCCTGGATGAAATGAGAAAAAGGGTGAAAAAATGGCAAAGTGTCAAGGGAAAAATTCAGAAACCCATGCCTAGGGTCCTGGAGCCCAGGGGCGGCTGTAAAGTCTGTGGAGAGCCGCTGTGTCCCTGGATGAATTGAGAAAAAGGGTGAAAAAATGGCAAAGTGTCAAGGGAGCTAGGCAGAAACCCATGCCTAGGGTCCTGGAGCCCAGGGGCGGCTGCAAAGTCTGTGGAGAGCCGCTGTGTCCCTGGATGAAATGAGAAAAAGGGTGGAAAAATGGCAAAGTGTCAAGGGAGCTAGGCAGAAACCCATGCCGAGCTGCCTGGAGCCCAGGGGCGGCTGTAAAGTCTGTGGAGTGCCGCTGTGTCCCTGGATGAAATGAGAAAAAGGGTGAAAAAATGGCAAAGTGTCAAGGGAGAAATTCAGAAACTCAGGCCGAGCTGCCTGGAGCCCAGGGGCGGTTCTAAAGTGTGTGGAGAGCCGCTGTGTCCCTGGATGAATTGAGAAAAAGGGTGAAAAAATGGCAAAGTGTCAAGGGAGAAATTCAGAAACTCAGGCCGAGCTGCCTGGAGCCCAGGGGCGGTTCTAAAGTGTGTGGAGAGCCGCTGTGTCCCTGGATGAATTGAGAAAAAGGGTGAAAAAATGGCAAAGTGTCAAGGGAGCTAGGCAGAAACCCATGCCTAGGGTCCTGGAGCCCAGGGGCGGCTGCAAAGTCTGTGGAAAGCCGCTGTTGCCCTGGATGAAATGAGAAAAAGGGTGAAAAAATGGCAAAGTGTCAAGGGAGCTAGGCAGAAACCCATGCCTAGGGTCCTGGAGCCCAGGGGCCGCGGGAAAGTCTGTGGAGAGCCGCTGTGTCCCTGGATGAAATGAGAAAAAAGGTGAAAAAATGGCAAAGTGTCAAGGGAGCTAGGCAGAAACCCATGCCTAGGGTCCTGGAGCCCAGGGGCCGCGGGAAAGTCTGTGGAGAGCCGCTGTGCCCCTGGATGAAATGAGAAAAAGGGTGAAAAAATGGCAAAGTGTCAAGGGAGCTAGGCAGAAACCCATGCCTAGGGTCCTGGAGCCCAGGGGCCGCGGGAAAGTCTGTGGAGAGCCGCTGTGTCCCTGGATGAAATGAGAAAAAAGGTGAAAAAATGGCAAAGTGTCAAGGGAGCTAGGCAGAAACCCATGCCTAGGGTCCTGGAGCCCAGGGGCCGCGGGAAAGTCTGTGGAGAGCCGCTGTGTCCCTGGATGAAATGAGAAAAAAGGTGAAAAAGTAACAAAGTGTCAAGGGAGAAATTCAGAAACCCAGGCCGAGCTGCCTGGAGCCTCAAAGCGGATAGAAATAGCGTGGAGAGCCGCTGTTAAGCCAGACGCCCTCTGGCGGACACAGGCAGGAGTTGCAGTAAATGCATTGAAGTCAATGGGCGAGAGTACCCAATGCGCCAAAAAAGTGCTGAAAATATGACAAAGTGTCAAATGAATGGGAGTCAATGGGCGAGAGTACCCAATGCGCCAAAAAAGTGCTGAAAATATGACAAAGTGTCAAATGAATGGGAGTCAATGGGCGAGAGTACCCAATGCACAAAAAAAGTGCTGAAAATATGACAAAGTGTCAAATGAATGGGAGTCAATGGGCGAGAGTACCCAATGCACAAAAAAAAGTGCTGAAAAAGTCCACACGAGCCTAGTCAGAAATGCAGGCCGAGGCGGCTGGAGCCCCAAAGCGGCTATAAAAAGCGTGGAGAGCCGCTGTCGCCCTGGAGAAACGGAGAAAAAGTGCTGAAAAAAGGCCCACGTCCTAACGGACCTAGGCGGAAGTGCAGGCGAGGCGGCAGGAGTCTGAAAACCGCTATAAAAAGCGTGGAGAGCCGCTGTCGCCCCGGAGAAACGGAGAAAAAGTGCTGAAAAAAGGCCTAAATCCTAACGGACCTAGGCGGAAGTGCAGGCGAGGCGGCAGGAGTCTGAAAACGGCTATAAAATGCGTGGAGAGCCGCTGTCGCCCCGGAGAAACGGAGAAAAAGTGCTGAAAAAAGGCCTAAATCCTAACGGACCGAGGCGGAAGTGCAGGCGAGGCGGCAGGAGTCTGAAAACGGCTATAAAATGCGTGGAGAGCCGCTGTCGCCCCGGAGGAACGGAGAAAAAGTGCTGAAAAAAGGCCTAAATCCTAACGGACCGAGGCGGAAGTGCAGGCGAGGCGGCAGGAGTCTGAAAACGGCTATAAAATGCGTGGAGAGCCGCTGTCGCCCCGGAGGAACGGAGAAAAAGTGCTGAAAAAAGGCCTAAATCCTAACGGACCGAGGCGGAAGTGCAGGCGAGGCGGCAGGAGTCTGAAAACGGCTATAAAATGCGTGGAGAGCCGCTGTCGCCCCGGAGGAACGGAGAAAAAGTGCTGAAAAAAGGCCTAAATCCTAACGGACCGAGGCGGAAGTGCAGGCGAGGCGGCAGGAGTCTGAAAACGGCTATAAAATGCGTGGAGAGCCGCTGTCGCCCCGGAGGAACGGAGAAAAAGTGCTGAAAAAAGGCCTAAATCCTAACGGACCGAGGCGGAAGTGCAGGCGAGGCGGCAGGAGTCTGAAAGCGGCTATAAAACGCGTGGAGAGCCGCTCGGATGATTTTTCAAAGTGTCAAATGAATGGGAGTGAATGGGGCAGAGTACCCAATGTGTAAAAAAAGTGCTGAAAAAACGACAAAGTCCACACGAGCCTAGTCAGAAATGCAGTCCGAGGCGGCTGGAGCCCCAAAGCGGCTATAAAATGCATGGAGAGCCGCTCGGATGATTTTTCAAAGTGTCAAATGAATGGGAGTGAATGGGGCGGAGTACCCAATGCGCGAAAAAAGTGCTGAAAAAACGACAAAGTCCACACGAGCCTAGTCAGAAATGCAGTCCGAGGCGGCTGGAGCCCCAAAGCGGCTATAAAACGCGTGGAGAGCCGCTCGGATGATTTTTCAAAGTGTCAAATGAATGGGAGTGAATGGGGCAGAGTACCCAATGTGTAAAAAAAGTGCTGAAAAAACGACAAAGTCCACACGAGCCTAGTCAGAAATGCAGTCCGAGGCGGCTGGAGCCCCAAAGCGGCTATAAAATGCATGGAGAGCCGCTCGGATGATTTTTCAAAGTGTCAAATGAATGGGAGTGAATGGGGCGGAGTACCCAATGCGCGAAAAAAGTGCTGAAAAAACGACAAAGTCCACACGAGCCTAGTCAGAAATGCAGTCCGAGGCGGCTGGAGCCCCAAAGCGGCTATAAAACGCGTGGAGAGCCGCTCGGATGATTTTTCAAAGTGTCAAATGAATGGGAGTGAATGGGGCAGAGTACCCAATGTGTAAAAAAAGTGCTGAAAAAACGACAAAGTCCACACGAGCCTAGTCAGAAATGCAGTCCGAGGCGGCTGGAGCCCCAAAGCGGCTATAAAATGCGTGGAGAGCCGCTCGGATGATTTTTCAAAGTGTCAAATGAATGGGAGTGAATGGGGCGGAGTACCCAATGCGCGAAAAAAGTGCTGAAAAAACGACAAAGTCCACACGAGCCTAGTCAGAAATGAAGGCCGAGGCGGCTGGAGCCCCAAAGCGGCTATAAAATGCGTGGAGAGCCGCTCGGATGATTTTTCTAAGTGTCAAATGAATGGGAGTGAATGGGGCGGAGTACCCAATGCGCGAAAAAAGTGCTGAAAAAACGACAAAGTCCACACGAGCCTAGTCAGAAATGAAGGCCGAGGCGGCTGGAGCCCCAAAGCGGCTATAAAATGCGTGGAGAGCCGCTCGGATGATTTTTCTAAGTGTGAAATGAATGGGAGTGAATGGGGCGGAGTACCCAATGCGCGAAAAAAGTGCTGAAAAAACGACAAAGTGTCAAATGAATGGGAGTGAATGGGCGGAGTACCCAATGCGTGAAAAAAGGTCTGGAAAAACGACAAAGTGTCAAATGAATGGGAGTCAATGGGCGGAGTACCCAATGCGCGAAAAAAGTGCTGAAAAAATGACAAAGTGTCAAATGAATGGGAGTCAATGAGTGTTTTGGTCGACCAGGAAAAAACGCGTTTACGGGAGAGGGTAAATCAGCCGAGAGGGGGGGGGGGGGTATACTTTACCCTCTCCCGTAAATGCCATTTTTCCTGGTTGACCAAAACACCTCCAGCACGATTTCGGAAACCCAGTTTTTAGAAACACTGACCTCCAGGGGAAGTACCGAGAAAAGCACACTTTTGAATCCGCTTTTGACGCACTGAAACACGGACGTGAGCTGGGGCTGTGCCGCTCTTGGAAAACCCCTGGAGGTTATTTTCTAAAACGGGTTTCCGCGTCCCCCGGGCGCCCGTGTTGGGCCGCGCAAGGCGGTCCGGGCTGCCCACCCCATCTGAGTGCCCCGTTGGGCCGCGTGCATGGCAGGCATCCAAGGAAGGCTGATGAGCAGCGGTGATGATGATCATGAGACACCAGCTGCAAATTTGACAAAGTGTCACCTCTCAAGCATTTCCAAGCGTGACACAAACAAAAGGGAACGGGAACTTTGATATGAGTGACTTGTGCTTCTTTTTCTCCAAGTGTCACTCCACAGCTGGCACCCAGGCTGTGTGACGCAGGTGTCCGACGAGGAGCGCCCGCGATGGGCCGCGTCAGGCGGCCCGGGCCGCGCTATCACCTCCGGATGACAACATCCAAAGGAGCACGTTGGTGCTTGCTGGGAGTTTGCGCACGCGATAGGCGACGCCTGGCGGCCCTGGCCGCGCCTCGCCAGCGGGTAATGACGACCGCGAGCGCCATGCTGCGCCGATGGAGCTGTCCGAGGAGCGAGAGCGCCCGCCATGGGCGGCATCCGGCGGCCCCTGGCCGTGCTTCGTCTGCGGGTCGCTCTCCACCTCCGGGTGGCCAATCCGAGGTGTCCGCAAAGTGTGTGCGCTCGCCATGGGCGGCATCCGGCGGCCTCTGGCCGTGCTTCGTCTGCGGGTGCACACTCGGAGCGAGGCTCCTGCTCGCTCCGGCGCGGTAGCTTTGTCCGCGCTCCACCTCCGGGTGGCGAATCCCAAAAAGCAGCACTTTGGTGCTACGAAGGTGTCAGAAGAGTGTGTGCGCCCGCCATGGGCGGCATCCGGCGGCCTCTGGCCGTGCTTCGTCTGCGGGTGCACACTAGGCGCGGTGGCTTTGTCCGCGCTCCACCTCCGGGTGGCGAATCCCAAAAAGCAGCACTTGGGTGCTTCGTAGGTGTCAGAAAAGTGTGTGCGCCCGCCATGGGCGGCATCCGGCGGCCTCTGGCCGTGCTTCGTCTGCGGGCGCACACTCGGAGCGAGGCTGCTGCTCGCTCCGGCGCGGTGGCTGGGTCCGCGCTCCACCTCCGGGTGGCGGAAGGAATCGAAAAGGAGCACTTTGCTGCTTCGCAGGTGTCAGAGGAGTGGGAGCGCCCGCCATGGGCGGCATCCGGCGGCCCCTGGCCGTGCTTCGT
>NW_026559902.1:22500-30000 GCF_027744805.1 Dunckerocampus dactyliophorus | reverse complement strand
AAAAAGGGTGGAAAAATGGCAAAGTGTCAAGGGAGAAATTCAGAAACCCAGGCCGAGCTGCCTGGAGCCCAGGGGCGGCTGCAAAGTCTGTGGAGAGCCGCTGTGTCCCTGGATGAAATGAGAAAAAAGGTGAAAAAATGGCAAAGTGTCAAGGGAGAAATTCAGAAACCCAGGCCGAGCTGCCTGGAGCCCAGGGGCGGCTGCAAAGTCTGTGGAGAGCCGCTGTGTCCCTGGATGAAATGAGAAAAAAGGTGAAAAAATGGCAAAGTGTCAAGGGAGCTAGGCAGAAACCCATGCCTAGGGTCCTGGAGCCCAGGGGCGGTTCTAAAGTCTGTGAGAGCCGCTGTGTCCCTGGATGAATTGAGAAAAAGGGTGAAAAAATGGCAAAGTGTCAAGGGAGAAATTCAGAAACTCAGGCCGAGCTGCCTGGAGCCCAGGGGCGGCTGTAAAGTCTGTGGAGAGCCGCTGTGTCCCTGGATGAAATGAGAAAAAGGGTGAAAAAATGGCAAAGTGTCAAGGGAAAAATTCAGAAACCCATGCCTAGGGTCCTGGAGCCCAGGGGCGGCTGTAAAGTCTGTGGAGAGCCGCTGTGTCCCTGGATGAATTGAGAAAAAGGGTGAAAAAATGGCAAAGTGTCAAGGGAGCTAGGCAGAAACCCATGCCTAGGGTCCTGGAGCCCAGGGGCGGCTGCAAAGTCTGTGGAGAGCCGCTGTGTCCCTGGATGAAATGAGAAAAAGGGTGGAAAAATGGCAAAGTGTCAAGGGAGCTAGGCAGAAACCCATGCCGAGCTGCCTGGAGCCCAGGGGCGGCTGTAAAGTCTGTGGAGTGCCGCTGTGTCCCTGGATGAAATGAGAAAAAGGGTGAAAAAATGGCAAAGTGTCAAGGGAGAAATTCAGAAACTCAGGCCGAGCTGCCTGGAGCCCAGGGGCGGCTGTAAAGTCTGTGGAGTGCCGCTGTGTCCCTGGATGAATTGAGAAAAAGGGTGAAAAAATGGCAAAGTGTCAAGGGAGAAATTCAGAAACCCAGGCCGAGCTGCCTGGAGCCCAGGGGCGGCTGTAAAGTCTGTGGAGTGCCGCTGTGTCCCTGGATGAAATGAGAAAAAAGGTGAAAAAATGGCAAAGTGTCAAGGGAGCTAGGCAGAAACCCATGCCTAGGGTCCTGGAGCCCAGGGGCGGTTCTAAAGTCTGTGAGAGCCGCTGTGTCCCTGGATGAATTGAGAAAAAGGGTGAAAAAATGGCAAAGTGTCAAGGGAGAAATTCAGAAACTCAGGCCGAGCTGCCTGGAGCCCAGGGGCGGCTGTAAAGTCTGTGGAGAGCCGCTGTGTCCCTGGATGAAATGAGAAAAAGGGTGAAAAAATGGCAAAGTGTCAAGGGAAAAATTCAGAAACCCATGCCTAGGGTCCTGGAGCCCAGGGGCGGCTGTAAAGTCTGTGGAGAGCCGCTGTGTCCCTGGATGAATTGAGAAAAAGGGTGAAAAAATGGCAAAGTGTCAAGGGAGCTAGGCAGAAACCCATGCCTAGGGTCCTGGAGCCCAGGGGCGGCTGCAAAGTCTGTGGAGAGCCGCTGTGTCCCTGGATGAAATGAGAAAAAGGGTGGAAAAATGGCAAAGTGTCAAGGGAGCTAGGCAGAAACCCATGCCGAGCTGCCTGGAGCCCAGGGGCGGCTGTAAAGTCTGTGGAGTGCCGCTGTGTCCCTGGATGAAATGAGAAAAAGGGTGAAAAAATGGCAAAGTGTCAAGGGAGAAATTCAGAAACTCAGGCCGAGCTGCCTGGAGCCCAGGGGCGGCTGTAAAGTCTGTGGAGAGCCGCTGTGTCCCTGGATGAAATGAGAAAAAGGGTGAAAAAATGGCAAAGTGTCAAGGGAAAAATTCAGAAACCCATGCCTAGGGTCCTGGAGCCCAGGGGCGGCTGTAAAGTCTGTGGAGAGCCGCTGTGTCCCTGGATGAATTGAGAAAAAGGGTGAAAAAATGGCAAAGTGTCAAGGGAGCTAGGCAGAAACCCATGCCTAGGGTCCTGGAGCCCAGGGGCGGCTGCAAAGTCTGTGGAGAGCCGCTGTGTCCCTGGATGAAATGAGAAAAAGGGTGGAAAAATGGCAAAGTGTCAAGGGAGCTAGGCAGAAACCCATGCCGAGCTGCCTGGAGCCCAGGGGCGGCTGTAAAGTCTGTGGAGTGCCGCTGTGTCCCTGGATGAATTGAGAAAAAGGGTGAAAAAATGGCAAAGTGTCAAGGGAGAAATTCAGAAACTCAGGCCGAGCTGCCTGGAGCCCAGGGGCGGTTCTAAAGTGTGTGGAGAGCCGCTGTGTCCCTGGATGAATTGAGAAAAAGGGTGAAAAAATGGCAAAGTGTCAAGGGAGCTAGGCAGAAACCCATGCCTAGGGTCCTGGAGCCCAGGGGCGGCTGCAAAGTCTGTGGAAAGCCGCTGTTGCCCTGGATGAAATGAGAAAAAGGGTGAAAAAATGGCAAAGTGTCAAGGGAGCTAGGCAGAAACCCATGCCTAGGGTCCTGGAGCCCAGGGGCCGCGGGAAAGTCTGTGGAGAGCCGCTGTGTCCCTGGATGAAATGAGAAAAAAGGTGAAAAAATGGCAAAGTGTCAAGGGAGCTAGGCAGAAACCCATGCCTAGGGTCCTGGAGCCCAGGGGCCGCGGGAAAGTCTGTGGAGAGCCGCTGTGCCCCTGGATGAAATGAGAAAAAGGGTGAAAAAATGGCAAAGTGTCAAGGGAGCTAGGCAGAAACCCATGCCTAGGGTCCTGGAGCCCAGGGGCCGCGGGAAAGTCTGTGGAGAGCCGCTGTGTCCCTGGATGAAATGAGAAAAAAGGTGAAAAAATGGCAAAGTGTCAAGGGAGCTAGGCAGAAACCCATGCCTAGGGTCCTGGAGCCCAGGGGCCGCGGGAAAGTCTGTGGAGAGCCGCTGTGTCCCTGGATGAAATGAGAAAAAAGGTGAAAAAGTAACAAAGTGTCAAGGGAGAAATTCAGAAACCCAGGCCGAGCTGCCTGGAGCCTCAAAGCGGATAGAAATAGCGTGGAGAGCCGCTGTTAAGCCAGACGCCCTCTGGCGGACACAGGCAGGAGTTGCAGTAAATGCATTGAAGTCAATGGGCGAGAGTACCCAATGCGCCAAAAAAGTGCTGAAAATATGACAAAGTGTCAAATGAATGGGAGTCAATGGGCGAGAGTACCCAATGCGCCAAAAAAGTGCTGAAAATATGACAAAGTGTCAAATGAATGGGAGTCAATGGGCGAGAGTACCCAATGCACAAAAAAAGTGCTGAAAATATGACAAAGTGTCAAATGAATGGGAGTCAATGGGCGAGAGTACCCAATGCACAAAAAAAAGTGCTGAAAAAGTCCACACGAGCCTAGTCAGAAATGCAGGCCGAGGCGGCTGGAGCCCCAAAGCGGCTATAAAAAGCGTGGAGAGCCGCTGTCGCCCTGGAGAAACGGAGAAAAAGTGCTGAAAAAAGGCCCACGTCCTAACGGACCTAGGCGGAAGTGCAGGCGAGGCGGCAGGAGTCTGAAAACCGCTATAAAAAGCGTGGAGAGCCGCTGTCGCCCCGGAGAAACGGAGAAAAAGTGCTGAAAAAAGGCCTAAATCCTAACGGACCTAGGCGGAAGTGCAGGCGAGGCGGCAGGAGTCTGAAAACGGCTATAAAATGCGTGGAGAGCCGCTGTCGCCCCGGAGAAACGGAGAAAAAGTGCTGAAAAAAGGCCTAAATCCTAACGGACCGAGGCGGAAGTGCAGGCGAGGCGGCAGGAGTCTGAAAACGGCTATAAAATGCGTGGAGAGCCGCTGTCGCCCCGGAGGAACGGAGAAAAAGTGCTGAAAAAAGGCCTAAATCCTAACGGACCGAGGCGGAAGTGCAGGCGAGGCGGCAGGAGTCTGAAAACGGCTATAAAATGCGTGGAGAGCCGCTGTCGCCCCGGAGGAACGGAGAAAAAGTGCTGAAAAAAGGCCTAAATCCTAACGGACCGAGGCGGAAGTGCAGGCGAGGCGGCAGGAGTCTGAAAACGGCTATAAAATGCGTGGAGAGCCGCTGTCGCCCCGGAGGAACGGAGAAAAAGTGCTGAAAAAAGGCCTAAATCCTAACGGACCGAGGCGGAAGTGCAGGCGAGGCGGCAGGAGTCTGAAAACGGCTATAAAATGCGTGGAGAGCCGCTGTCGCCCCGGAGGAACGGAGAAAAAGTGCTGAAAAAAGGCCTAAATCCTAACGGACCGAGGCGGAAGTGCAGGCGAGGCGGCAGGAGTCTGAAAGCGGCTATAAAACGCGTGGAGAGCCGCTCGGATGATTTTTCAAAGTGTCAAATGAATGGGAGTGAATGGGGCAGAGTACCCAATGTGTAAAAAAAGTGCTGAAAAAACGACAAAGTCCACACGAGCCTAGTCAGAAATGCAGTCCGAGGCGGCTGGAGCCCCAAAGCGGCTATAAAATGCATGGAGAGCCGCTCGGATGATTTTTCAAAGTGTCAAATGAATGGGAGTGAATGGGGCGGAGTACCCAATGCGCGAAAAAAGTGCTGAAAAAACGACAAAGTCCACACGAGCCTAGTCAGAAATGCAGTCCGAGGCGGCTGGAGCCCCAAAGCGGCTATAAAACGCGTGGAGAGCCGCTCGGATGATTTTTCAAAGTGTCAAATGAATGGGAGTGAATGGGGCAGAGTACCCAATGTGTAAAAAAAGTGCTGAAAAAACGACAAAGTCCACACGAGCCTAGTCAGAAATGCAGTCCGAGGCGGCTGGAGCCCCAAAGCGGCTATAAAATGCATGGAGAGCCGCTCGGATGATTTTTCAAAGTGTCAAATGAATGGGAGTGAATGGGGCGGAGTACCCAATGCGCGAAAAAAGTGCTGAAAAAACGACAAAGTCCACACGAGCCTAGTCAGAAATGCAGTCCGAGGCGGCTGGAGCCCCAAAGCGGCTATAAAACGCGTGGAGAGCCGCTCGGATGATTTTTCAAAGTGTCAAATGAATGGGAGTGAATGGGGCAGAGTACCCAATGTGTAAAAAAAGTGCTGAAAAAACGACAAAGTCCACACGAGCCTAGTCAGAAATGCAGTCCGAGGCGGCTGGAGCCCCAAAGCGGCTATAAAATGCGTGGAGAGCCGCTCGGATGATTTTTCAAAGTGTCAAATGAATGGGAGTGAATGGGGCGGAGTACCCAATGCGCGAAAAAAGTGCTGAAAAAACGACAAAGTCCACACGAGCCTAGTCAGAAATGAAGGCCGAGGCGGCTGGAGCCCCAAAGCGGCTATAAAATGCGTGGAGAGCCGCTCGGATGATTTTTCTAAGTGTCAAATGAATGGGAGTGAATGGGGCGGAGTACCCAATGCGCGAAAAAAGTGCTGAAAAAACGACAAAGTCCACACGAGCCTAGTCAGAAATGAAGGCCGAGGCGGCTGGAGCCCCAAAGCGGCTATAAAATGCGTGGAGAGCCGCTCGGATGATTTTTCTAAGTGTGAAATGAATGGGAGTGAATGGGGCGGAGTACCCAATGCGCGAAAAAAGTGCTGAAAAAACGACAAAGTGTCAAATGAATGGGAGTGAATGGGCGGAGTACCCAATGCGTGAAAAAAGGTCTGGAAAAACGACAAAGTGTCAAATGAATGGGAGTCAATGGGCGGAGTACCCAATGCGCGAAAAAAGTGCTGAAAAAATGACAAAGTGTCAAATGAATGGGAGTCAATGAGTGTTTTGGTCGACCAGGAAAAAACGCGTTTACGGGAGAGGGTAAATCAGCCGAGAGGGGGGGGGGGGGTATACTTTACCCTCTCCCGTAAATGCCATTTTTCCTGGTTGACCAAAACACCTCCAGCACGATTTCGGAAACCCAGTTTTTAGAAACACTGACCTCCAGGGGAAGTACCGAGAAAAGCACACTTTTGAATCCGCTTTTGACGCACTGAAACACGGACGTGAGCTGGGGCTGTGCCGCTCTTGGAAAACCCCTGGAGGTTATTTTCTAAAACGGGTTTCCGCGTCCCCCGGGCGCCCGTGTTGGGCCGCGCAAGGCGGTCCGGGCTGCCCACCCCATCTGAGTGCCCCGTTGGGCCGCGTGCATGGCAGGCATCCAAGGAAGGCTGATGAGCAGCGGTGATGATGATCATGAGACACCAGCTGCAAATTTGACAAAGTGTCACCTCTCAAGCATTTCCAAGCGTGACACAAACAAAAGGGAACGGGAACTTTGATATGAGTGACTTGTGCTTCTTTTTCTCCAAGTGTCACTCCACAGCTGGCACCCAGGCTGTGTGACGCAGGTGTCCGACGAGGAGCGCCCGCGATGGGCCGCGTCAGGCGGCCCGGGCCGCGCTATCACCTCCGGATGACAACATCCAAAGGAGCACGTTGGTGCTTGCTGGGAGTTTGCGCACGCGATAGGCGACGCCTGGCGGCCCTGGCCGCGCCTCGCCAGCGGGTAATGACGACCGCGAGCGCCATGCTGCGCCGATGGAGCTGTCCGAGGAGCGAGAGCGCCCGCCATGGGCGGCATCCGGCGGCCCCTGGCCGTGCTTCGTCTGCGGGTCGCTCTCCACCTCCGGGTGGCCAATCCGAGGTGTCCGCAAAGTGTGTGCGCTCGCCATGGGCGGCATCCGGCGGCCTCTGGCCGTGCTTCGTCTGCGGGTGCACACTCGGAGCGAGGCTCCTGCTCGCTCCGGCGCGGTAGCTTTGTCCGCGCTCCACCTCCGGGTGGCGAATCCCAAAAAGCAGCACTTTGGTGCTACGAAGGTGTCAGAAGAGTGTGTGCGCCCGCCATGGGCGGCATCCGGCGGCCTCTGGCCGTGCTTCGTCTGCGGGTGCACACTAGGCGCGGTGGCTTTGTCCGCGCTCCACCTCCGGGTGGCGAATCCCAAAAAGCAGCACTTGGGTGCTTCGTAGGTGTCAGAAAAGTGTGTGCGCCCGCCATGGGCGGCATCCGGCGGCCTCTGGCCGTGCTTCGTCTGCGGGCGCACACTCGGAGCGAGGCTGCTGCTCGCTCCGGCGCGGTGGCTGGGTCCGCGCTCCACCTCCGGGTGGCGGAAGGAATCGAAAAGGAGCACTTTGCTGCTTCGCAGGTGTCAGAGGAGTGGGAGCGCCCGCCATGGGCGGCATCCGGCGGCCCCTGGCCGTGCTTCGTCTGCGGGTCGCTCTCCACCTCCGGGTGGCCCACTCCAAAGAAAATAAAAAAGGAGCCCAGCTCACTGGAAGGCAAGCTGAGGCTCCGGCGCGGGTAAGAGGGGCCCGCGCCTCACCTCCGGGTGTCCGACAAAGAGGAGCCGAGTGTGCTCATTGGAGGCCAGTGGGACCTCCGGCGCGGTAGCAGGGCCCGCGCTTCACCTCCGGGTGTCCGACAGAGAGGAGCCGAGTGCTCACTGGAGGCGAGTGACACCTCCGGCGCGGCCACCCGGGGGGCCATTGCCCCCCACCCGGCCGCGCTCGCACGCACCCCAACCCCCTGAGCCCCCACTGACCTAGCGGTAAACCAGACCCGCCTTTGGAGGGCCCCCGCCGGCCGGCCGTGGTGCCGGTGTT
>NW_026559902.1:5000-10000 GCF_027744805.1 Dunckerocampus dactyliophorus | reverse complement strand
AACCCATGCCTAGGGTCCTGGAGCCCAGGGGCGGCTGCAAAGTCTGTGGAAAGCCGCTGTTGCCCTGGATGAAATGAGAAAAAGGGTGAAAAAATGGCAAAGTGTCAAGGGAGCTAGGCAGAAACCCATGCCTAGGGTCCTGGAGCCCAGGGGCCGCGGGAAAGTCTGTGGAGAGCCGCTGTGTCCCTGGATGAAATGAGAAAAAAGGTGAAAAAATGGCAAAGTGTCAAGGGAGCTAGGCAGAAACCCATGCCTAGGGTCCTGGAGCCCAGGGGCCGCGGGAAAGTCTGTGGAGAGCCGCTGTGCCCCTGGATGAAATGAGAAAAAGGGTGAAAAAATGGCAAAGTGTCAAGGGAGCTAGGCAGAAACCCATGCCTAGGGTCCTGGAGCCCAGGGGCCGCGGGAAAGTCTGTGGAGAGCCGCTGTGTCCCTGGATGAAATGAGAAAAAAGGTGAAAAAATGGCAAAGTGTCAAGGGAGCTAGGCAGAAACCCATGCCTAGGGTCCTGGAGCCCAGGGGCCGCGGGAAAGTCTGTGGAGAGCCGCTGTGTCCCTGGATGAAATGAGAAAAAAGGTGAAAAAGTAACAAAGTGTCAAGGGAGAAATTCAGAAACCCAGGCCGAGCTGCCTGGAGCCTCAAAGCGGATAGAAATAGCGTGGAGAGCCGCTGTTAAGCCAGACGCCCTCTGGCGGACACAGGCAGGAGTTGCAGTAAATGCATTGAAGTCAATGGGCGAGAGTACCCAATGCGCCAAAAAAGTGCTGAAAATATGACAAAGTGTCAAATGAATGGGAGTCAATGGGCGAGAGTACCCAATGCGCCAAAAAAGTGCTGAAAATATGACAAAGTGTCAAATGAATGGGAGTCAATGGGCGAGAGTACCCAATGCACAAAAAAAGTGCTGAAAATATGACAAAGTGTCAAATGAATGGGAGTCAATGGGCGAGAGTACCCAATGCACAAAAAAAAGTGCTGAAAAAGTCCACACGAGCCTAGTCAGAAATGCAGGCCGAGGCGGCTGGAGCCCCAAAGCGGCTATAAAAAGCGTGGAGAGCCGCTGTCGCCCTGGAGAAACGGAGAAAAAGTGCTGAAAAAAGGCCCACGTCCTAACGGACCTAGGCGGAAGTGCAGGCGAGGCGGCAGGAGTCTGAAAACCGCTATAAAAAGCGTGGAGAGCCGCTGTCGCCCCGGAGAAACGGAGAAAAAGTGCTGAAAAAAGGCCTAAATCCTAACGGACCTAGGCGGAAGTGCAGGCGAGGCGGCAGGAGTCTGAAAACGGCTATAAAATGCGTGGAGAGCCGCTGTCGCCCCGGAGAAACGGAGAAAAAGTGCTGAAAAAAGGCCTAAATCCTAACGGACCGAGGCGGAAGTGCAGGCGAGGCGGCAGGAGTCTGAAAACGGCTATAAAATGCGTGGAGAGCCGCTGTCGCCCCGGAGGAACGGAGAAAAAGTGCTGAAAAAAGGCCTAAATCCTAACGGACCGAGGCGGAAGTGCAGGCGAGGCGGCAGGAGTCTGAAAACGGCTATAAAATGCGTGGAGAGCCGCTGTCGCCCCGGAGGAACGGAGAAAAAGTGCTGAAAAAAGGCCTAAATCCTAACGGACCGAGGCGGAAGTGCAGGCGAGGCGGCAGGAGTCTGAAAACGGCTATAAAATGCGTGGAGAGCCGCTGTCGCCCCGGAGGAACGGAGAAAAAGTGCTGAAAAAAGGCCTAAATCCTAACGGACCGAGGCGGAAGTGCAGGCGAGGCGGCAGGAGTCTGAAAACGGCTATAAAATGCGTGGAGAGCCGCTGTCGCCCCGGAGGAACGGAGAAAAAGTGCTGAAAAAAGGCCTAAATCCTAACGGACCGAGGCGGAAGTGCAGGCGAGGCGGCAGGAGTCTGAAAGCGGCTATAAAACGCGTGGAGAGCCGCTCGGATGATTTTTCAAAGTGTCAAATGAATGGGAGTGAATGGGGCAGAGTACCCAATGTGTAAAAAAAGTGCTGAAAAAACGACAAAGTCCACACGAGCCTAGTCAGAAATGCAGTCCGAGGCGGCTGGAGCCCCAAAGCGGCTATAAAATGCATGGAGAGCCGCTCGGATGATTTTTCAAAGTGTCAAATGAATGGGAGTGAATGGGGCGGAGTACCCAATGCGCGAAAAAAGTGCTGAAAAAACGACAAAGTCCACACGAGCCTAGTCAGAAATGCAGTCCGAGGCGGCTGGAGCCCCAAAGCGGCTATAAAACGCGTGGAGAGCCGCTCGGATGATTTTTCAAAGTGTCAAATGAATGGGAGTGAATGGGGCAGAGTACCCAATGTGTAAAAAAAGTGCTGAAAAAACGACAAAGTCCACACGAGCCTAGTCAGAAATGCAGTCCGAGGCGGCTGGAGCCCCAAAGCGGCTATAAAATGCATGGAGAGCCGCTCGGATGATTTTTCAAAGTGTCAAATGAATGGGAGTGAATGGGGCGGAGTACCCAATGCGCGAAAAAAGTGCTGAAAAAACGACAAAGTCCACACGAGCCTAGTCAGAAATGCAGTCCGAGGCGGCTGGAGCCCCAAAGCGGCTATAAAACGCGTGGAGAGCCGCTCGGATGATTTTTCAAAGTGTCAAATGAATGGGAGTGAATGGGGCAGAGTACCCAATGTGTAAAAAAAGTGCTGAAAAAACGACAAAGTCCACACGAGCCTAGTCAGAAATGCAGTCCGAGGCGGCTGGAGCCCCAAAGCGGCTATAAAATGCGTGGAGAGCCGCTCGGATGATTTTTCAAAGTGTCAAATGAATGGGAGTGAATGGGGCGGAGTACCCAATGCGCGAAAAAAGTGCTGAAAAAACGACAAAGTCCACACGAGCCTAGTCAGAAATGAAGGCCGAGGCGGCTGGAGCCCCAAAGCGGCTATAAAATGCGTGGAGAGCCGCTCGGATGATTTTTCTAAGTGTCAAATGAATGGGAGTGAATGGGGCGGAGTACCCAATGCGCGAAAAAAGTGCTGAAAAAACGACAAAGTCCACACGAGCCTAGTCAGAAATGAAGGCCGAGGCGGCTGGAGCCCCAAAGCGGCTATAAAATGCGTGGAGAGCCGCTCGGATGATTTTTCTAAGTGTGAAATGAATGGGAGTGAATGGGGCGGAGTACCCAATGCGCGAAAAAAGTGCTGAAAAAACGACAAAGTGTCAAATGAATGGGAGTGAATGGGCGGAGTACCCAATGCGTGAAAAAAGTGCTGAAAAAATGACAAAGTGTCAAATGAATGGGAGTCAATGAGTGTTTTGGTCGACCAGGAAAAAACGCGTTTACGGGAGAGGGTAAATCAGCCGAGAGGGGGGGGGGGGGGTATACTTTACCCTCTCCCGTAAATGCCATTTTTCCTGGTTGACCAAAACACCTCCAGCACGATTTCGGAAACCCAGTTTTTAGAAACACTGACCTCCAGGGGAAGTACCGAGAAAAGCACACTTTTGAATCCGCTTTTGACGCACTGAAACACGGACGTGAGCTGGGGCTGTGCCGCTCTTGGAAAACCCCTGGAGGTTATTTTCTAAAACGGGTTTCCGCGTCCCCCGGGCGCCCGTGTTGGGCCGCGCAAGGCGGTCCGGGCTGCCCACCCCATCTGAGTGCCCCGTTGGGCCGCGTGCATGGCAGGCATCCAAGGAAGGCTGATGAGCAGCGGTGATGATGATCATGAGACACCAGCTGCAAATTTGACAAAGTGTCACCTCTCAAGCATTTCCAAGCGTGACACAAACAAAAGGGAACGGGAACTTTGATATGAGTGACTTGTGCTTCTTTTTCTCCAAGTGTCACTCCACAGCTGGCACCCAGGCTGTGTGACGCAGGTGTCCGACGAGGAGCGCCCGCGATGGGCCGCGTCAGGCGGCCCGGGCCGCGCTATCACCTCCGGATGACAACATCCAAAGGAGCACGTTGGTGCTTGCTGGGAGTTTGCGCACGCGATAGGCGACGCCTGGCGGCCCTGGCCGCGCCTCGCCAGCGGGTAATGACGACCGCGAGCGCCATGCTGCGCCGATGGAGCTGTCCGAGGAGCGAGAGCGCCCGCCATGGGCGGCATCCGGCGGCCCCTGGCCGTGCTTCGTCTGCGGGTCGCTCTCCACCTCCGGGTGGCCAATCCGAGGTGTCCGCAAAGTGTGTGCGCTCGCCATGGGCGGCATCCGGCGGCCTCTGGCCGTGCTTCGTCTGCGGGTGCACACTCGGAGCGAGGCTCCTGCTCGCTCCGGCGCGGTAGCTTTGTCCGCGCTCCACCTCCGGGTGGCGAATCCCAAAAAGCAGCACTTTGGTGCTACGAAGGTGTCAGAAGAGTGTGTGCGCCCGCCATGGGCGGCATCCGGCGGCCTCTGGCCGTGCTTCGTCTGCGGGTGCACACTAGGCGCGGTGGCTTTGTCCGCGCTCCACCTCCGGGTGGCGAATCCCAAAAAGCAGCACTTGGGTGCTTCGTAGGTGTCAGAAAAGTGTGTGCGCCCGCCATGGGCGGCATCCGGCGGCCTCTGGCCGTGCTTCGTCTGCGGGCGCACACTCGGAGCGAGGCTGCTGCTCGCTCCGGCGCGGTGGCTGGGTCCGCGCTCCACCTCCGGGTGGCGGAAGGAATCGAAAAGGAGCACTTTGCTGCTTCGCAGGTGTCAGAGGAGTGGGAGCGCCCGCCATGGGCGGCATCCGGCGGCCCCTGGCCGTGCTTCGTCTGCGGGTCGCTCTCCACCTCCGGGTGGCCCACTCCAAAGAAAATAAAAAAGGAGCCCAGCTCACTGGAAGGCAAGCTGAGGCTCCGGCGCGGGTAAGAGGGGCCCGCGCCTCACCTCCGGGTGTCCGACAAAGAGGAGCCGAGTGTGCTCATTGGAGGCCAGTGGGACCTCCGGCGCGGTAGCAGGGCCCGCGCTTCACCTCCGGGTGTCCGACAGAGAGGAGCCGAGTGCTCACTGGAGGCGAGTGACACCTCCGGCGCGGCCACCCGGGGGGCCATTGCCCCCCACCCGGCCGCGCTCGCACGCACCCCAACCCCCTGAG
>NW_026559901.1:32500-47500 GCF_027744805.1 Dunckerocampus dactyliophorus | reverse complement strand
GTTCTAAAGTCTGTGAGAGCCGCTGTGTCCCTGGATGAAATGAGAAAAAGGGTGAAAAAATGGCAAAGTGTCAAGGGAGAAATTCAGAAACTCAGGCCGAGCTGGCTGGAGCCCAGGGGCGGCTGCAAAGTCTGTGGAGAGCCGCTGTGTCCCTGGATGAAATGAGAAAAAAGGTGAAAAAATGGCAAAGTGTCAAGGGAGAAATTCAGAAACTCAGGCCGAGCTGCCTGGAGCCCAGGGGCCGCGGGAAAGTCTGTGGAGAGCCGCTGTGTCCCTGGATGAAATGAGAAAAAGGGTGAAAAAATGGCAAAGTGTCAAGGGAAAAATTCAGAAACCCGTGCCTAGGGTCCTGGAGCCCAGGGGCGGCTGTAAAGTCTGTGGAGAGCCGCTGTGTCCCTGGATGAAATGAGAAAAAGGGTGAAAAAATGGCAAAGTGTCAAGGGAGCTAGGCAGAAACCCATGCCTAGGGTCCTGGAGCCCAGGGGCGGCTGCAAAGTCTGTGGAGAGCCGCTGTGTCCCTGGATGAAATGAGAAAAAGGGTGAAAAAATGGCAAAGTGTCAAGGGAGCTAGGCAGAAACCCATGCCTAGGGTCCTGGAGCCCAGGGGCCGCGGGAAAGTCTGTGGAGAGCCGCTGTGTCCCTGGATGAAATGAGAAAAAGGGTGAAAAAATGGCAAAGTGTCAAGGGAGAAATTCAGAAACTCAGGCCGAGCTGGCTGGAGCCCAGGGGCGGCTGCAAAGTCTGTGGAGAGCCGCTGTGTCCCTGGATGAAATGAGAAAAAAGGTGAAAAAATGGCAAAGTGTCAAGGGAGAAATTCAGAAACCCAGGCCGAGCTGCCTGGAGCCCGGGGGCGGCTGCAAAGTCTGTGGAGAGCCGCTGTGTCCCTGGATGAAATGAGAAAAAAGGTGAAAAAATGGCAAAGTGTCAAGGGAGCTAGGCAGAAACCCATGCCTAGGGTCCTGGAGCCCAGGGGCGGTTCTAAAGTCTGTGAGAGCCGCTGTGTCCCTGGATGAAATGAGAAAAAGGGTGAAAAAATGGCAAAGTGTCAAGGGAGAAATTCAGAAACTCAGGCCGAGCTGGCTGGAGCCCAGGGGCGGCTGCAAAGTCTGTGGAGAGCCGCTGTGTCCCTGGATGAAATGAGAAAAAAGGTGAAAAAATGGCAAAGTGTCAAGGGAGAAATTCAGAAACTCAGGCCGAGCTGCCTGGAGCCCAGGGGCCGCGGGAAAGTCTGTGGAGAGCCGCTGTGTCCCTGGATGAAATGAGAAAAAGGGTGAAAAAATGGCAAAGTGTCAAGGGAAAAATTCAGAAACCCGTGCCTAGGGTCCTGGAGCCCAGGGGCGGCTGTAAAGTCTGTGGAGAGCCGCTGTGTCCCTGGATGAAATGAGAAAAAGGGTGAAAAAATGGCAAAGTGTCAAGGGAGCTAGGCAGAAACCCATGCCTAGGGTCCTGGAGCCCAGGGGCGGCTGCAAAGTCTGTGGAGAGCCGCTGTGTCCCTGGATGAAATGAGAAAAAGGGTGAAAAAATGGCAAAGTGTCAAGGGAGCTAGGCAGAAACCCATGCCTAGGGTCCTGGAGCCCAGGGGCCGCGGGAAAGTCTGTGGAGAGCCGCTGTGTCCCTGGATGAAATGAGAAAAAGGGTGAAAAAATGGCAAAGTGTCAAGGGAGAAATTCAGAAACTCAGGCCGAGCTGGCTGGAGCCCAGGGGCGGCTGCAAAGTCTGTGGAGAGCCGCTGTGTCCCTGGATGAAATGAGAAAAAAGGTGAAAAAATGGCAAAGTGTCAAGGGAGAAATTCAGAAACCCAGGCCGAGCTGCCTGGAGCCCGGGGGCGGCTGCAAAGTCTGTGGAGAGCCGCTGTGTCCCTGGATGAAATGAGAAAAAAGGTGAAAAAATGGCAAAGTGTCAAGGGAGCTAGGCAGAAACCCATGCCTAGGGTCCTGGAGCCCAGGGGCGGTTCTAAAGTCTGTGAGAGCCGCTGTGTCCCTGGATGAAATGAGAAAAAGGGTGAAAAAATGGCAAAGTGTCAAGGGAGAAATTCAGAAACTCAGGCCGAGCTGGCTGGAGCCCAGGGGCGGCTGCAAAGTCTGTGGAGAGCCGCTGTGTCCCTGGATGAAATGAGAAAAAAGGTGAAAAAATGGCAAAGTGTCAAGGGAGAAATTCAGAAACTCAGGCCGAGCTGCCTGGAGCCCAGGGGCCGCGGGAAAGTCTGTGGAGAGCCGCTGTGTCCCTGGATGAAATGAGAAAAAGGGTGAAAAAATGGCAAAGTGTCAAGGGAAAAATTCAGAAACCCGTGCCTAGGGTCCTGGAGCCCAGGGGCGGCTGTAAAGTCTGTGGAGAGCCGCTGTGTCCCTGGATGAAATGAGAAAAAGGGTGAAAAAATGGCAAAGTGTCAAGGGAGCTAGGCAGAAACCCATGCCTAGGGTCCTGGAGCCCAGGGGCGGCTGCAAAGTCTGTGGAGAGCCGCTGTGTCCCTGGATGAAATGAGAAAAAGGGTGAAAAAATGGCAAAGTGTCAAGGGAGCTAGGCAGAAACCCATGCCTAGGGTCCTGGAGCCCAGGGGCCGCGGGAAAGTCTGTGGAGAGCCGCTGTGTCCCTGGATGAAATGAGAAAAAGGGTGAAAAAATGGCAAAGTGTCAAGGGAGAAATTCAGAAACTCAGGCCGAGCTGGCTGGAGCCCAGGGGCGGCTGCAAAGTCTGTGGAGAGCCGCTGTGTCCCTGGATGAAATGAGAAAAAAGGTGAAAAAATGGCAAAGTGTCAAGGGAGAAATTCAGAAACCCAGGCCGAGCTGCCTGGAGCCCGGGGGCGGCTGCAAAGTCTGTGGAGAGCCGCTGTGTCCCTGGATGAAATGAGAAAAAAGGTGAAAAAATGGCAAAGTGTCAAGGGAGAAATTCAGAAACTCAGGCCGAGCTGCCTGGAGCCTCAAAGCGGATAGAAATAGCGTGGAGAGCCGCTGTTAAGCCAGACGCCCTCTGGCGGACACAGGCAGGAGTTGCAGTAAATGCATTGAAGTCAATGGGCGAGAGTAAGCCATGCCTTGCGTCCTGGAGCCCAGGGGCGGTTCTAAAGTCTGTGAGAGCCGCTGTGTCCCTGGATGAAATGAGAAAAAGGGTGAAAAAATGGCAAAGTGTCAAGGGAGCTAGGCAGAAACCCATGCCTAGGGTCCTGGAGCCCAGGGGCCGCGGGAAAGTCTGTGGAGAGCCGCTGTTGCCCTGGATGAAATGAGAAAAAAGGTGAAAAAATGGCAAAGTGTCAAGGGAGCTAGGCAGAAACCCATGCCTAGGGTCCTGGAGCCCAGGGGCCGCGGGAAAGTCTGTGGAGAGCCGCTGTGTCCCTGGATGAAATGAGAAAAAGGGTGAAAAAATGGCAAAGTGTCAAGGGAGAAATTCAGAAACTCAGGCCGAGCTGGCTGGAGCCCAGGGGCGGCTGCAAAGTCTGTGGAGAGCCGCTGTGTCCCTGGATGAAATGAGAAAAAGGGTGAAAAAATGGCAAAGTGTCAAGGGAGCTAGGCAGAAACCCATGCCTAGGGTCCTGGAGCCCAGGGGCCGCGGGAAAGTCTGTGGAGAGCCGCTGTGTCCCTGGATGAAATGAGAAAAAGGGTGAAAAAATGGCAAAGTGTCAAGGGAGAAATTCAGAAACTCAGGCCGAGCTGGCTGGAGCCCAGGGGCGGCTGCAAAGTCTGTGGAGAGCCGCTGTGTCCCTGGATGAAATGAGAAAAAAGGTGAAAAAATGGCAAAGTGTCAAGGGAGAAATTCAGAAACCCAGGCCGAGCTGCCTGGAGCCCGGGGGCGGCTGCAAAGTCTGTGGAGAGCCGCTGTGTCCCTGGATGAAATGAGAAAAAAGGTGAAAAAATGGCAAAGTGTCAAGGGAGCTAGGCAGAAACCCATGCCTAGGGTCCTGGAGCCCAGGGGCGGTTCTAAAGTCTGTGAGAGCCGCTGTGTCCCTGGATGAAATGAGAAAAAGGGTGAAAAAATGGCAAAGTGTCAAGGGAGAAATTCAGAAACTCAGGCCGAGCTGGCTGGAGCCCAGGGGCGGCTGCAAAGTCTGTGGAGAGCCGCTGTGTCCCTGGATGAAATGAGAAAAAAGGTGAAAAAATGGCAAAGTGTCAAGGGAGAAATTCAGAAACTCAGGCCGAGCTGCCTGGAGCCCAGGGGCCGCGGGAAAGTCTGTGGAGAGCCGCTGTGTCCCTGGATGAAATGAGAAAAAGGGTGAAAAAATGGCAAAGTGTCAAGGGAAAAATTCAGAAACCCGTGCCTAGGGTCCTGGAGCCCAGGGGCGGCTGTAAAGTCTGTGGAGAGCCGCTGTGTCCCTGGATGAAATGAGAAAAAGGGTGAAAAAATGGCAAAGTGTCAAGGGAGCTAGGCAGAAACCCATGCCTAGGGTCCTGGAGCCCAGGGGCGGCTGCAAAGTCTGTGGAGAGCCGCTGTGTCCCTGGATGAAATGAGAAAAAGGGTGAAAAAATGGCAAAGTGTCAAGGGAGCTAGGCAGAAACCCATGCCTAGGGTCCTGGAGCCCAGGGGCCGCGGGAAAGTCTGTGGAGAGCCGCTGTGTCCCTGGATGAAATGAGAAAAAGGGTGAAAAAATGGCAAAGTGTCAAGGGAGAAATTCAGAAACTCAGGCCGAGCTGGCTGGAGCCCAGGGGCGGCTGCAAAGTCTGTGGAGAGCCGCTGTGTCCCTGGATGAAATGAGAAAAAAGGTGAAAAAATGGCAAAGTGTCAAGGGAGAAATTCAGAAACCCAGGCCGAGCTGCCTGGAGCCCGGGGGCGGCTGCAAAGTCTGTGGAGAGCCGCTGTGTCCCTGGATGAAATGAGAAAAAAGGTGAAAAAATGGCAAAGTGTCAAGGGAGCTAGGCAGAAACCCATGCCTAGGGTCCTGGAGCCCAGGGGCGGTTCTAAAGTCTGTGAGAGCCGCTGTGTCCCTGGATGAAATGAGAAAAAGGGTGAAAAAATGGCAAAGTGTCAAGGGAGAAATTCAGAAACTCAGGCCGAGCTGGCTGGAGCCCAGGGGCGGCTGCAAAGTCTGTGGAGAGCCGCTGTGTCCCTGGATGAAATGAGAAAAAAGGTGAAAAAATGGCAAAGTGTCAAGGGAGAAATTCAGAAACTCAGGCCGAGCTGCCTGGAGCCCAGGGGCCGCGGGAAAGTCTGTGGAGAGCCGCTGTGTCCCTGGATGAAATGAGAAAAAGGGTGAAAAAATGGCAAAGTGTCAAGGGAAAAATTCAGAAACCCGTGCCTAGGGTCCTGGAGCCCAGGGGCGGCTGTAAAGTCTGTGGAGAGCCGCTGTGTCCCTGGATGAAATGAGAAAAAGGGTGAAAAAATGGCAAAGTGTCAAGGGAGCTAGGCAGAAACCCATGCCTAGGGTCCTGGAGCCCAGGGGCGGCTGCAAAGTCTGTGGAGAGCCGCTGTGTCCCTGGATGAAATGAGAAAAAGGGTGAAAAAATGGCAAAGTGTCAAGGGAGCTAGGCAGAAACCCATGCCTAGGGTCCTGGAGCCCAGGGGCCGCGGGAAAGTCTGTGGAGAGCCGCTGTGTCCCTGGATGAAATGAGAAAAAGGGTGAAAAAATGGCAAAGTGTCAAGGGAGAAATTCAGAAACTCAGGCCGAGCTGGCTGGAGCCCAGGGGCGGCTGCAAAGTCTGTGGAGAGCCGCTGTGTCCCTGGATGAAATGAGAAAAAAGGTGAAAAAATGGCAAAGTGTCAAGGGAGAAATTCAGAAACCCAGGCCGAGCTGCCTGGAGCCCGGGGGCGGCTGCAAAGTCTGTGGAGAGCCGCTGTGTCCCTGGATGAAATGAGAAAAAAGGTGAAA
This sequence comes from Dunckerocampus dactyliophorus, assembly GCF_027744805.1. Taxonomy (NCBI): domain Eukaryota; kingdom Metazoa; phylum Chordata; class Actinopteri; order Syngnathiformes; family Syngnathidae; genus Dunckerocampus; species Dunckerocampus dactyliophorus. The sequence goes on along the minus strand of NW_026559901.1, from coordinate 41,706 downwards.
AAATGGCAAAGTGTCAAGGGAGCTAGGCAGAAACCCATGCCTAGGGTCCTGGAGCCCAGGGGCGGTTCTAAAGTCTGTGAGAGCCGCTGTGTCCCTGGATGAAATGAGAAAAAGGGTGAAAAAATGGCAAAGTGTCAAGGGAGAAATTCAGAAACTCAGGCCGAGCTGGCTGGAGCCCAGGGGCGGCTGCAAAGTCTGTGGAGAGCCGCTGTGTCCCTGGATGAAATGAGAAAAAAGGTGAAAAAATGGCAAAGTGTCAAGGGAGAAATTCAGAAACTCAGGCCGAGCTGCCTGGAGCCCAGGGGCCGCGGGAAAGTCTGTGGAGAGCCGCTGTGTCCCTGGATGAAATGAGAAAAAGGGTGAAAAAATGGCAAAGTGTCAAGGGAAAAATTCAGAAACCCGTGCCTAGGGTCCTGGAGCCCAGGGGCGGCTGTAAAGTCTGTGGAGAGCCGCTGTGTCCCTGGATGAAATGAGAAAAAGGGTGAAAAAATGGCAAAGTGTCAAGGGAGCTAGGCAGAAACCCATGCCTAGGGTCCTGGAGCCCAGGGGCGGCTGCAAAGTCTGTGGAGAGCCGCTGTGTCCCTGGATGAAATGAGAAAAAGGGTGAAAAAATGGCAAAGTGTCAAGGGAGCTAGGCAGAAACCCATGCCTAGGGTCCTGGAGCCCAGGGGCCGCGGGAAAGTCTGTGGAGAGCCGCTGTGTCCCTGGATGAAATGAGAAAAAGGGTGAAAAAATGGCAAAGTGTCAAGGGAGAAATTCAGAAACTCAGGCCGAGCTGGCTGGAGCCCAGGGGCGGCTGCAAAGTCTGTGGAGAGCCGCTGTGTCCCTGGATGAAATGAGAAAAAAGGTGAAAAAATGGCAAAGTGTCAAGGGAGAAATTCAGAAACCCAGGCCGAGCTGCCTGGAGCCCGGGGGCGGCTGCAAAGTCTGTGGAGAGCCGCTGTGTCCCTGGATGAAATGAGAAAAAAGGTGAAAAAATGGCAAAGTGTCAAGGGAGAAATTCAGAAACTCAGGCCGAGCTGCCTGGAGCCTCAAAGCGGATAGAAATAGCGTGGAGAGCCGCTGTTAAGCCAGACGCCCTCTGGCGGACACAGGCAGGAGTTGCAGTAAATGCATTGAAGTCAATGGGCGAGAGTAAGCCATGCCTTGCGTCCTGGAGCCCAGGGGCGGTTCTAAAGTCTGTGAGAGCCGCTGTGTCCCTGGATGAAATGAGAAAAAGGGTGAAAAAATGGCAAAGTGTCAAGGGAGCTAGGCAGAAACCCATGCCTAGGGTCCTGGAGCCCAGGGGCCGCGGGAAAGTCTGTGGAGAGCCGCTGTTGCCCTGGATGAAATGAGAAAAAAGGTGAAAAAATGGCAAAGTGTCAAGGGAGCTAGGCAGAAACCCATGCCTAGGGTCCTGGAGCCCAGGGGCCGCGGGAAAGTCTGTGGAGAGCCGCTGTTGCCCTGGATGAAATGAGAAAAAAGGTGAAAAAATGGCAAAGTGTCAAGGGAGAAATTCAGAAACCCATGCCTAGGGTCCTGGAGCCAAGGGGCCGCGGGAAAGTCTGTGGAGAGCCGCTGTGTCCCTGGATGAAATGAGAAAAAAGGTGAAAAAATGGCAAAGTGTCAAGGGAGAAATTCAGAAACTCAGGCCGAGCTGCCTGGAGCCCAGGGGCGGTTCTAAAGTGTGTGGAGAGCCGCTGTGTCCCTGGATGAATTGAGAAAAAGGGTGAAAAAATGGCAAAGTGTCAAGGGAGAAATTCAGAAACTCAGGCCGAGCTGCCTGGAGCCCAGGGGCGGTTCTAAAGTGTGTGGAGAGCCGCTGTGTCCCTGGATGAATTGAGAAAAAGGGTGAAAAAATGGCAAAGTGTCAAGGGAGCTAGGCAGAAACCCATGCCTAGGGTCCTGGAGCCCAGGGGCGGCTGCAAAGTCTGTGGAAAGCCGCTGTTGCCCTGGATGAAATGAGAAAAAGGGTGAAAAAATGGCAAAGTGTCAAGGGAGCTAGGCAGAAACCCATGCCTAGGGTCCTGGAGCCCAGGGGCCGCGGGAAAGTCTGTGGAGAGCCGCTGTGTCCCTGGATGAAATGAGAAAAAAGGTGAAAAAATGGCAAAGTGTCAAGGGAGCTAGGCAGAAACCCATGCCTAGGGTCCTGGAGCCCAGGGGCCGCGGGAAAGTCTGTGGAGAGCCGCTGTGCCCCTGGATGAAATGAGAAAAAGGGTGAAAAAATGGCAAAGTGTCAAGGGAGCTAGGCAGAAACCCATGCCTAGGGTCCTGGAGCCCAGGGGCCGCGGGAAAGTCTGTGGAGAGCCGCTGTGTCCCTGGATGAAATGAGAAAAAAGGTGAAAAAATGGCAAAGTGTCAAGGGAGCTAGGCAGAAACCCATGCCTAGGGTCCTGGAGCCCAGGGGCCGCGGGAAAGTCTGTGGAGAGCCGCTGTGTCCCTGGATGAAATGAGAAAAAAGGTGAAAAAGTAACAAAGTGTCAAGGGAGAAATTCAGAAACCCAGGCCGAGCTGCCTGGAGCCCAGGGGCGGCTGCAAAGTCTGTGGAGAGCCGCTGTGTCCCTGGATGAAATGAGAAAAAGGGTGAAAAAATGGCAAAGTGTCAAGGGAGAAATTCAGAAACTCAGGCCGAGCTGCCTGGAGCCCAGGGGCGGTTCTAAAGTCTGTGAGAGCCGCTGTGTCCCTGGATGAAATGAGAAAAAGGGTGGAAAAATGGCAAAGTGTCAAGGGAGCTAGGCAGAAACCCATGCCTAGGGTCCTGGAGCCCAGGGGCCGCGGGAAAGTCTGTGGAGAGCCGCTGTGTCCCTGGATGAAATGAGAAAAAAGGTGAAAAAATGGCAAAGTGTCAAGGGAGCTAGGCAGAAACCCATGCCTAGGGTCCTGGAGCCCAGGGGCGGTTCTAAAGTCTGTGAGAGCCGCTGTGTCCCTGGATGAAATGAGAAAAAGGGTGAAAAAATGGCAAAGTGTCAAGGGAGAAATTCAGAAACTCAGGCCGAGCTGCCTGGAGCCCAGGGGCGGTTCTAAAGTCTGTGAGAGCCGCTGTTGCCCTGGATGAAATGAGAAAAAAGGTGAAAAAATGGCAAAGTGTCAAGGGAGCTAGGCAGAAACCCATGCCTAGGGTCCTGGAGCCCAGGGGCGGTTCTAAAGCCTGTGAGAGCCGCTGTTGCCCTGGATGAAATGAGAAAAAAGGTGAAAAAATGGCAAAGTGTCAAGGGAGCTAGGCAGAAACCCATGCCTAGGGTCCTGGAGCCCAGGGGCGGTTCTAAAGTCTGTGAGAGCCGCTGTTGCCCTGGATGAAATGAGAAAAAAGGTGAAAAAATGGCAAAGTGTCAAGGGAGAAATTCAGAAACCCAGGCCGAGCTGCCTGGAGCCCGGGGGCGGCTGCAAAGTCTGTGGAGAGCCGCTGTGTCCCTGGATGAAATGAGAAAAAAGGTGAAAAAATGGCAAAGTGTCAAGGGAGCTAGGCAGAAACCCATGCCTAGGGTCCTGGAGCCCAGGGGCCGCGGGAAAGTCTGTGGAGAGCCGCTGTGTCCCTGGATGAAATGAGAAAAAAGGTGAAAAAATGGCAAAGTGTCAAGGGAAAAATTCAGAAACCCATGCCTAGGGTCCTGGAGCCCAGGGGCGGCTGTAAAGTCTGTGGAGAGCCGCTGTGTCCCTGGATGAAATGAGAAAAAGGGTGGAAAAATGGCAAAGTGTCAAGGGAGCTAGGCAGAAACCCATGCCTAGGGTCCTGGAGCCCAGGGGCCGCGGGAAAGTCTGTGGAGAGCCGCTGTTGCCCTGGATGAAATGAGAAAAAAGGTGAAAAAATGGCAAAGTGTCAAGGGAGAAATTCAGAAACCCAGGCCGAGCTGCCTGGAGCCCAGGGGCGGCTGCAAAGTCTGTGGAGAGCCGCTGTGTCCCTGGATGAAATGAGAAAAAAGGTGAAAAAATGGCAAAGTGTCAAGGGAGCTAGGCAGAAACCCATGCCGAGCTGCCTGGAGCCCAGGGGCGGTTCTAAAGCCTGTGAGAGCCGCTGTGTCCCTGGATGAAATGAGAAAAAGGGTGGAAAAATGGCAAAGTGTCAAGGGAGAAATTCAGAAACCCAGGCCGAGCTGCCTGGAGCCCAGGGGCCGCGGGAAAGTCTGTGGAGAGCCGCTGTGTCCCTGGATGAAATGAGAAAAAAGGTGAAAAAGTAACAAAGTGTCAAGGGAGAAATTCAGAAACCCAGGCCGAGCTGCCTGGAGCCCGGGGGCGGCTGCAAAGTCTGTGGAGAGCCGCTGTGTCCCTGGATGAAATGAGAAAAAAGGTGAAAAAATGGCAAAGTGTCAAGGGAGAAATTCAGAAACCCAGGCCGAGCTGCCTGGAGCCCAGGGGCGGCTGCAAAGTCTGTGGAGAGCCGCTGTGTCCCTGGATGAAATGAGAAAAAAGGTGAAAAAATGGCAAAGTGTCAAGGGAGAAATTCAGAAACCCAGGCCGAGCTGCCTGGAGCCCAGGGGCGGCTGCAAAGTCTGTGGAGAGCCGCTGTGTCCCTGGATGAAATGAGGAAAAAGGTGAAAAAATGGCAAAGTGTCAAGGGAGAAATTCAGAAACCCATGCCTAGGGTCCTGGAGCCCAGGGGCGGCTGTAAAGTCTGTGGAGAGCCGCTGTGTCCCTGGATGAAATGAGAAAAAGGGTGGAAAAATGGCAAAGTGTCAAGGGAGAAATTCAGAAACCCAGGCCGAGCTGCCTGGAGCCCAGGGGCGGCTGCAAAGTCTGTGGAGAGCCGCTGTGTCCCTGGATGAAATGAGAAAAAAGGTGAAAAAATGGCAAAGTGTCAAGGGAGAAATTCAGAAACCCAGGCCGAGCTGCCTGGAGCCCAGGGGCGGTTCTAAAGTCTGTGAGAGCCGCTGTGTCCCTGGATGAAATGAGAAAAAAGGTGAAAAAATGGCAAAGTGTCAAGGGAGAAATTCAGAAACTCAGGCCGAGCTGCCTGGAGCCTCAAAGCGGATAGAAATAGCGTGGAGAGCCGCTGTTAAGCCAGACGCCCTCTGGCGGACACAGGCAGGAGTTGCAGTAAATGCATTGAAGTCAATGGGCGAGAGTAAGCCATGCCTTGCGTCCTGGAGCCCAGGGGCGGTTCTAAAGTCTGTGAGAGCCGCTGTGTCCCTGGATGAAATGAGAAAAAGGGTGAAAAAATGGCAAAGTGTCAAGGGAGCTAGGCAGAAACCCATGCCTAGGGTCCTGGAGCCCAGGGGCCGCGGGAAAGTCTGTGGAGAGCCGCTGTTGCCCTGGATGAAATGAGAAAAAAGGTGAAAAAATGGCAAAGTGTCAAGGGAGAAATTCAGAAACCCATGCCTAGGGTCCTGGAGCCCAGGGGCGGTTCTAAAGCCTGTGAGAGCCGCTGTGTCCCTGGATGAAATGAGAAAAAAGGTGAAAAAATGGCAAAGTGTCAAGGGAGCTAGGCAGAAACCCATGCCTAGGGTCCTGGAGCCCAGGGGCCGCGGGAAAGTCTGTGGAGAGCCGCTGTGTCCCTGGATGAATTGAGAAAAAGGGTGAAAAAATGGCAAAGTGTCAAGGGAGAAATTCAGAAACTCAGGCCGAGCTGCCTGGAGCCCAGGGGCGGTTCTAAAGTGTGTGGAGAGCCGCTGTGTCCCTGGATGAATTGAGAAAAAGGGTGAAAAAATGGCAAAGTGTCAAGGGAGCTAGGCAGAAACCCATGCCTAGGGTCCTGGAGCCCAGGGGCGGCTGCAAAGTCTGTGGAGAGCCGCTGTGTCCCTGGATGAAATGAGAAAAAAGGTGAAAAAATGGCAAAGTGTCAAGGGAGAAATTCAGAAACCCAGGCCGAGCTGCCTGGAGCCCAGGGGCGGCTGTAAAGTCTGTGGAGTGCCGCTGTGTCCCTGGATGAAATGAGAAAAAAGGTGAAAAAATGGCAAAGTGTCAAGGGAGCTAGGCAGAAACCCATGCCTAGGGTCCTGGAGCCCAGGGGCGGTTCTAAAGTCTGTGAGAGCCGCTGTGTCCCTGGATGAATTGAGAAAAAGGGTGAAAAAATGGCAAAGTGTCAAGGGAGAAATTCAGAAACTCAGGCCGAGCTGCCTGGAGCCCAGGGGCGGCTGTAAAGTCTGTGGAGAGCCGCTGTGTCCCTGGATGAAATGAGAAAAAGGGTGAAAAAATGGCAAAGTGTCAAGGGAAAAATTCAGAAACCCATGCCTAGGGTCCTGGAGCCCAGGGGCGGCTGTAAAGTCTGTGGAGAGCCGCTGTGTCCCTGGATGAATTGAGAAAAAGGGTGAAAAAATGGCAAAGTGTCAAGGGAGCTAGGCAGAAACCCATGCCTAGGGTCCTGGAGCCCAGGGGCGGCTGCAAAGTCTGTGGAGAGCCGCTGTGTCCCTGGATGAAATGAGAAAAAGGGTGGAAAAATGGCAAAGTGTCAAGGGAGCTAGGCAGAAACCCATGCCGAGCTGCCTGGAGCCCAGGGGCGGCTGTAAAGTCTGTGGAGTGCCGCTGTGTCCCTGGATGAAATGAGAAAAAGGGTGAAAAAATGGCAAAGTGTCAAGGGAGAAATTCAGAAACTCAGGCCGAGCTGCCTGGAGCCCAGGGGCGGCTGTAAAGTCTGTGGAGAGCCGCTGTGTCCCTGGATGAAATGAGAAAAAGGGTGAAAAAATGGCAAAGTGTCAAGGGAAAAATTCAGAAACCCATGCCTAGGGTCCTGGAGCCCAGGGGCGGCTGTAAAGTCTGTGGAGAGCCGCTGTGTCCCTGGATGAATTGAGAAAAAGGGTGAAAAAATGGCAAAGTGTCAAGGGAGCTAGGCAGAAACCCATGCCTAGGGTCCTGGAGCCCAGGGGCGGCTGCAAAGTCTGTGGAGAGCCGCTGTGTCCCTGGATGAAATGAGAAAAAGGGTGGAAAAATGGCAAAGTGTCAAGGGAGCTAGGCAGAAACCCATGCCGAGCTGCCTGGAGCCCAGGGGCGGCTGTAAAGTCTGTGGAGTGCCGCTGTGTCCCTGGATGAAATGAGAAAAAGGGTGAAAAAATGGCAAAGTGTCAAGGGAGAAATTCAGAAACTCAGGCCGAGCTGCCTGGAGCCCAGGGGCGGTTCTAAAGTGTGTGGAGAGCCGCTGTGTCCCTGGATGAATTGAGAAAAAGGGTGAAAAAATGGCAAAGTGTCAAGGGAGAAATTCAGAAACTCAGGCCGAGCTGCCTGGAGCCCAGGGGCGGTTCTAAAGTGTGTGGAGAGCCGCTGTGTCCCTGGATGAATTGAGAAAAAGGGTGAAAAAATGGCAAAGTGTCAAGGGAGCTAGGCAGAAACCCATGCCTAGGGTCCTGGAGCCCAGGGGCGGCTGCAAAGTCTGTGGAAAGCCGCTGTTGCCCTGGATGAAATGAGAAAAAGGGTGAAAAAATGGCAAAGTGTCAAGGGAGCTAGGCAGAAACCCATGCCTAGGGTCCTGGAGCCCAGGGGCCGCGGGAAAGTCTGTGGAGAGCCGCTGTGTCCCTGGATGAAATGAGAAAAAAGGTGAAAAAATGGCAAAGTGTCAAGGGAGCTAGGCAGAAACCCATGCCTAGGGTCCTGGAGCCCAGGGGCCGCGGGAAAGTCTGTGGAGAGCCGCTGTGTCCCTGGATGAAATGAGAAAAAAGGTGAAAAAGTAACAAAGTGTCAAGGGAGAAATTCAGAAACCCAGGCCGAGCTGCCTGGAGCCTCAAAGCGGATAGAAATAGCGTGGAGAGCCGCTGTTAAGCCAGACGCCCTCTGGCGGACACAGGCAGGAGTTGCAGTAAATGCATTGAAGTCAATGGGCGAGAGTACCCAATGCGCCAAAAAAGTGCTGAAAATATGACAAAGTGTCAAATGAATGGGAGTCAATGGGCGAGAGTACCCAATGCGCCAAAAAAGTGCTGAAAATATGACAAAGTGTCAAATGAATGGGAGTCAATGGGCGAGAGTACCCAATGCACAAAAAAAGTGCTGAAAAAGTCCACACGAGCCTAGTCAGAAATGCAGTCCGAGGCGGCTGGAGCCCCAAAGCGGCTATAAAACGCGTGGAGAGCCGCTCGGATGATTTTTCAAAGTGTGAAATGAATGGGAGTGAATGGGGCGGAGTACCCAATGCGCGAAAAAAGTGCTGAAAAAACGACAAAGTCCACACGAGCCTAGTCAGAAATGAAGGCCGAGGCGGCTGGAGCCCCAAAGCGGCTATAAAATGCGTGGAGAGCCGCTCGGATGATTTTTCTAAGTGTGAAATGAATGGGAGTGAATGGGGCGGAGTACCCAATGCGCGAAAAAAGTGCTGAAAAAACGACAAAGTGTCAAATGAATGGGAGTGAATGGGCGGAGTACCCAATGCGTGAAAAAAGGTCTGGAAAAACGACAAAGTGTCAAATGAATGGGAGTCAATGGGCGGAGTACCCAATGCGCGAAAAAAGTGCTGAAAAAATGACAAAGTGTCAAATGAATGGGAGTCAATGAGTGTTTTGGTCGACCAGGAAAAAACGCGTTTACGGGAGAGGGTAAATCAGCCGAGAGGGGGGGGGGGGGTATACTTTACCCTCTCCCGTAAATGCCATTTTTCCTGGTTGACCAAAACACCTCCAGCACGATTTCGGAAACCCAGTTTTTAGAAACACTGACCTCCAGGGGAAGTACCGAGAAAAGCACACTTTTGAATCCGCTTTTGACGCACTGAAACACGGACGTGAGCTGGGGCTGTGCCGCTCTTGGAAAACCCCTGGAGGTTATTTTCTAAAACGGGTTTCCGCGTCCCCCTGGGCGCCCGTGTTGGGCCGCGCAAGGCGGTCCGGGCTGCCCACCCCATCTGAGTGCCCCGTTGGGCCGCGTGCATGGCAGGCATCCAAGGAAGGCTGATGAGCAGCGGTGATGATGATGATGAGACACCAGCTGCAATTTTGACAAAGTGTCACCTCTCAAGCATTTCCAAGCGTGACACAAACAAAAGGGAACGGGAACTTTGATATGAGTGACTTGTGCTTCTTTTTCTCTAAGTGTCACTCCACAGCTGGCACCCAGGCTGTGTGACGCAGGTGTCCGACGAGGAGCGCCCGCGATGGGCCGCGTCAGGCGGCCCGGGCCGCGCTATCACCTCCGGATGACAACATCCAAAGGAGCACGTTGGTGCTTGCTGGGAGTTTGCGCACGCGATAGGCGACGCCTGGCGGCCCTGGCCGCGCCTCGCCAGCGGGTAATGACGACCGCGAGCGCCATGCTGCGCCGATGGAGCTGTCCGAGGAGCGAGAGCGCCCGCCATGGGCGGCATCCGGCGGCCC
>NW_026559901.1:5000-20000 GCF_027744805.1 Dunckerocampus dactyliophorus | reverse complement strand
AAAAGGTGAAAAAATGGCAAAGTGTCAAGGGAGCTAGGCAGAAACCCATGCCTAGGGTCCTGGAGCCCAGGGGCGGTTCTAAAGTCTGTGAGAGCCGCTGTGTCCCTGGATGAAATGAGAAAAAGGGTGAAAAAATGGCAAAGTGTCAAGGGAGAAATTCAGAAACTCAGGCCGAGCTGGCTGGAGCCCAGGGGCGGCTGCAAAGTCTGTGGAGAGCCGCTGTGTCCCTGGATGAAATGAGAAAAAAGGTGAAAAAATGGCAAAGTGTCAAGGGAGAAATTCAGAAACTCAGGCCGAGCTGCCTGGAGCCCAGGGGCCGCGGGAAAGTCTGTGGAGAGCCGCTGTGTCCCTGGATGAAATGAGAAAAAGGGTGAAAAAATGGCAAAGTGTCAAGGGAAAAATTCAGAAACCCGTGCCTAGGGTCCTGGAGCCCAGGGGCGGCTGTAAAGTCTGTGGAGAGCCGCTGTGTCCCTGGATGAAATGAGAAAAAGGGTGAAAAAATGGCAAAGTGTCAAGGGAGCTAGGCAGAAACCCATGCCTAGGGTCCTGGAGCCCAGGGGCGGCTGCAAAGTCTGTGGAGAGCCGCTGTGTCCCTGGATGAAATGAGAAAAAGGGTGAAAAAATGGCAAAGTGTCAAGGGAGCTAGGCAGAAACCCATGCCTAGGGTCCTGGAGCCCAGGGGCCGCGGGAAAGTCTGTGGAGAGCCGCTGTGTCCCTGGATGAAATGAGAAAAAGGGTGAAAAAATGGCAAAGTGTCAAGGGAGAAATTCAGAAACTCAGGCCGAGCTGGCTGGAGCCCAGGGGCGGCTGCAAAGTCTGTGGAGAGCCGCTGTGTCCCTGGATGAAATGAGAAAAAAGGTGAAAAAATGGCAAAGTGTCAAGGGAGAAATTCAGAAACCCAGGCCGAGCTGCCTGGAGCCCGGGGGCGGCTGCAAAGTCTGTGGAGAGCCGCTGTGTCCCTGGATGAAATGAGAAAAAAGGTGAAAAAATGGCAAAGTGTCAAGGGAGCTAGGCAGAAACCCATGCCTAGGGTCCTGGAGCCCAGGGGCGGTTCTAAAGTCTGTGAGAGCCGCTGTGTCCCTGGATGAAATGAGAAAAAGGGTGAAAAAATGGCAAAGTGTCAAGGGAGAAATTCAGAAACTCAGGCCGAGCTGGCTGGAGCCCAGGGGCGGCTGCAAAGTCTGTGGAGAGCCGCTGTGTCCCTGGATGAAATGAGAAAAAAGGTGAAAAAATGGCAAAGTGTCAAGGGAGAAATTCAGAAACTCAGGCCGAGCTGCCTGGAGCCCAGGGGCCGCGGGAAAGTCTGTGGAGAGCCGCTGTGTCCCTGGATGAAATGAGAAAAAGGGTGAAAAAATGGCAAAGTGTCAAGGGAAAAATTCAGAAACCCGTGCCTAGGGTCCTGGAGCCCAGGGGCGGCTGTAAAGTCTGTGGAGAGCCGCTGTGTCCCTGGATGAAATGAGAAAAAGGGTGAAAAAATGGCAAAGTGTCAAGGGAGCTAGGCAGAAACCCATGCCTAGGGTCCTGGAGCCCAGGGGCGGCTGCAAAGTCTGTGGAGAGCCGCTGTGTCCCTGGATGAAATGAGAAAAAGGGTGAAAAAATGGCAAAGTGTCAAGGGAGCTAGGCAGAAACCCATGCCTAGGGTCCTGGAGCCCAGGGGCCGCGGGAAAGTCTGTGGAGAGCCGCTGTGTCCCTGGATGAAATGAGAAAAAGGGTGAAAAAATGGCAAAGTGTCAAGGGAGAAATTCAGAAACTCAGGCCGAGCTGGCTGGAGCCCAGGGGCGGCTGCAAAGTCTGTGGAGAGCCGCTGTGTCCCTGGATGAAATGAGAAAAAAGGTGAAAAAATGGCAAAGTGTCAAGGGAGAAATTCAGAAACCCAGGCCGAGCTGCCTGGAGCCCGGGGGCGGCTGCAAAGTCTGTGGAGAGCCGCTGTGTCCCTGGATGAAATGAGAAAAAAGGTGAAAAAATGGCAAAGTGTCAAGGGAGAAATTCAGAAACTCAGGCCGAGCTGCCTGGAGCCTCAAAGCGGATAGAAATAGCGTGGAGAGCCGCTGTTAAGCCAGACGCCCTCTGGCGGACACAGGCAGGAGTTGCAGTAAATGCATTGAAGTCAATGGGCGAGAGTAAGCCATGCCTTGCGTCCTGGAGCCCAGGGGCGGTTCTAAAGTCTGTGAGAGCCGCTGTGTCCCTGGATGAAATGAGAAAAAGGGTGAAAAAATGGCAAAGTGTCAAGGGAGCTAGGCAGAAACCCATGCCTAGGGTCCTGGAGCCCAGGGGCCGCGGGAAAGTCTGTGGAGAGCCGCTGTTGCCCTGGATGAAATGAGAAAAAAGGTGAAAAAATGGCAAAGTGTCAAGGGAGCTAGGCAGAAACCCATGCCTAGGGTCCTGGAGCCCAGGGGCCGCGGGAAAGTCTGTGGAGAGCCGCTGTGTCCCTGGATGAAATGAGAAAAAGGGTGAAAAAATGGCAAAGTGTCAAGGGAGAAATTCAGAAACTCAGGCCGAGCTGGCTGGAGCCCAGGGGCGGCTGCAAAGTCTGTGGAGAGCCGCTGTGTCCCTGGATGAAATGAGAAAAAGGGTGAAAAAATGGCAAAGTGTCAAGGGAGCTAGGCAGAAACCCATGCCTAGGGTCCTGGAGCCCAGGGGCCGCGGGAAAGTCTGTGGAGAGCCGCTGTGTCCCTGGATGAAATGAGAAAAAGGGTGAAAAAATGGCAAAGTGTCAAGGGAGAAATTCAGAAACTCAGGCCGAGCTGGCTGGAGCCCAGGGGCGGCTGCAAAGTCTGTGGAGAGCCGCTGTGTCCCTGGATGAAATGAGAAAAAAGGTGAAAAAATGGCAAAGTGTCAAGGGAGAAATTCAGAAACCCAGGCCGAGCTGCCTGGAGCCCGGGGGCGGCTGCAAAGTCTGTGGAGAGCCGCTGTGTCCCTGGATGAAATGAGAAAAAAGGTGAAAAAATGGCAAAGTGTCAAGGGAGCTAGGCAGAAACCCATGCCTAGGGTCCTGGAGCCCAGGGGCGGTTCTAAAGTCTGTGAGAGCCGCTGTGTCCCTGGATGAAATGAGAAAAAGGGTGAAAAAATGGCAAAGTGTCAAGGGAGAAATTCAGAAACTCAGGCCGAGCTGGCTGGAGCCCAGGGGCGGCTGCAAAGTCTGTGGAGAGCCGCTGTGTCCCTGGATGAAATGAGAAAAAAGGTGAAAAAATGGCAAAGTGTCAAGGGAGAAATTCAGAAACTCAGGCCGAGCTGCCTGGAGCCCAGGGGCCGCGGGAAAGTCTGTGGAGAGCCGCTGTGTCCCTGGATGAAATGAGAAAAAGGGTGAAAAAATGGCAAAGTGTCAAGGGAAAAATTCAGAAACCCGTGCCTAGGGTCCTGGAGCCCAGGGGCGGCTGTAAAGTCTGTGGAGAGCCGCTGTGTCCCTGGATGAAATGAGAAAAAGGGTGAAAAAATGGCAAAGTGTCAAGGGAGCTAGGCAGAAACCCATGCCTAGGGTCCTGGAGCCCAGGGGCGGCTGCAAAGTCTGTGGAGAGCCGCTGTGTCCCTGGATGAAATGAGAAAAAGGGTGAAAAAATGGCAAAGTGTCAAGGGAGCTAGGCAGAAACCCATGCCTAGGGTCCTGGAGCCCAGGGGCCGCGGGAAAGTCTGTGGAGAGCCGCTGTGTCCCTGGATGAAATGAGAAAAAGGGTGAAAAAATGGCAAAGTGTCAAGGGAGAAATTCAGAAACTCAGGCCGAGCTGGCTGGAGCCCAGGGGCGGCTGCAAAGTCTGTGGAGAGCCGCTGTGTCCCTGGATGAAATGAGAAAAAAGGTGAAAAAATGGCAAAGTGTCAAGGGAGAAATTCAGAAACCCAGGCCGAGCTGCCTGGAGCCCGGGGGCGGCTGCAAAGTCTGTGGAGAGCCGCTGTGTCCCTGGATGAAATGAGAAAAAAGGTGAAAAAATGGCAAAGTGTCAAGGGAGCTAGGCAGAAACCCATGCCTAGGGTCCTGGAGCCCAGGGGCGGTTCTAAAGTCTGTGAGAGCCGCTGTGTCCCTGGATGAAATGAGAAAAAGGGTGAAAAAATGGCAAAGTGTCAAGGGAGAAATTCAGAAACTCAGGCCGAGCTGGCTGGAGCCCAGGGGCGGCTGCAAAGTCTGTGGAGAGCCGCTGTGTCCCTGGATGAAATGAGAAAAAAGGTGAAAAAATGGCAAAGTGTCAAGGGAGAAATTCAGAAACTCAGGCCGAGCTGCCTGGAGCCCAGGGGCCGCGGGAAAGTCTGTGGAGAGCCGCTGTGTCCCTGGATGAAATGAGAAAAAGGGTGAAAAAATGGCAAAGTGTCAAGGGAAAAATTCAGAAACCCGTGCCTAGGGTCCTGGAGCCCAGGGGCGGCTGTAAAGTCTGTGGAGAGCCGCTGTGTCCCTGGATGAAATGAGAAAAAGGGTGAAAAAATGGCAAAGTGTCAAGGGAGCTAGGCAGAAACCCATGCCTAGGGTCCTGGAGCCCAGGGGCGGCTGCAAAGTCTGTGGAGAGCCGCTGTGTCCCTGGATGAAATGAGAAAAAGGGTGAAAAAATGGCAAAGTGTCAAGGGAGCTAGGCAGAAACCCATGCCTAGGGTCCTGGAGCCCAGGGGCCGCGGGAAAGTCTGTGGAGAGCCGCTGTGTCCCTGGATGAAATGAGAAAAAGGGTGAAAAAATGGCAAAGTGTCAAGGGAGAAATTCAGAAACTCAGGCCGAGCTGGCTGGAGCCCAGGGGCGGCTGCAAAGTCTGTGGAGAGCCGCTGTGTCCCTGGATGAAATGAGAAAAAAGGTGAAAAAATGGCAAAGTGTCAAGGGAGAAATTCAGAAACCCAGGCCGAGCTGCCTGGAGCCCGGGGGCGGCTGCAAAGTCTGTGGAGAGCCGCTGTGTCCCTGGATGAAATGAGAAAAAAGGTGAAAAAATGGCAAAGTGTCAAGGGAGCTAGGCAGAAACCCATGCCTAGGGTCCTGGAGCCCAGGGGCGGTTCTAAAGTCTGTGAGAGCCGCTGTGTCCCTGGATGAAATGAGAAAAAGGGTGAAAAAATGGCAAAGTGTCAAGGGAGAAATTCAGAAACTCAGGCCGAGCTGGCTGGAGCCCAGGGGCGGCTGCAAAGTCTGTGGAGAGCCGCTGTGTCCCTGGATGAAATGAGAAAAAAGGTGAAAAAATGGCAAAGTGTCAAGGGAGAAATTCAGAAACTCAGGCCGAGCTGCCTGGAGCCCAGGGGCCGCGGGAAAGTCTGTGGAGAGCCGCTGTGTCCCTGGATGAAATGAGAAAAAGGGTGAAAAAATGGCAAAGTGTCAAGGGAAAAATTCAGAAACCCGTGCCTAGGGTCCTGGAGCCCAGGGGCGGCTGTAAAGTCTGTGGAGAGCCGCTGTGTCCCTGGATGAAATGAGAAAAAGGGTGAAAAAATGGCAAAGTGTCAAGGGAGCTAGGCAGAAACCCATGCCTAGGGTCCTGGAGCCCAGGGGCGGCTGCAAAGTCTGTGGAGAGCCGCTGTGTCCCTGGATGAAATGAGAAAAAGGGTGAAAAAATGGCAAAGTGTCAAGGGAGCTAGGCAGAAACCCATGCCTAGGGTCCTGGAGCCCAGGGGCCGCGGGAAAGTCTGTGGAGAGCCGCTGTGTCCCTGGATGAAATGAGAAAAAGGGTGAAAAAATGGCAAAGTGTCAAGGGAGAAATTCAGAAACTCAGGCCGAGCTGGCTGGAGCCCAGGGGCGGCTGCAAAGTCTGTGGAGAGCCGCTGTGTCCCTGGATGAAATGAGAAAAAAGGTGAAAAAATGGCAAAGTGTCAAGGGAGAAATTCAGAAACCCAGGCCGAGCTGCCTGGAGCCCGGGGGCGGCTGCAAAGTCTGTGGAGAGCCGCTGTGTCCCTGGATGAAATGAGAAAAAAGGTGAAAAAATGGCAAAGTGTCAAGGGAGAAATTCAGAAACTCAGGCCGAGCTGCCTGGAGCCTCAAAGCGGATAGAAATAGCGTGGAGAGCCGCTGTTAAGCCAGACGCCCTCTGGCGGACACAGGCAGGAGTTGCAGTAAATGCATTGAAGTCAATGGGCGAGAGTAAGCCATGCCTTGCGTCCTGGAGCCCAGGGGCGGTTCTAAAGTCTGTGAGAGCCGCTGTGTCCCTGGATGAAATGAGAAAAAGGGTGAAAAAATGGCAAAGTGTCAAGGGAGCTAGGCAGAAACCCATGCCTAGGGTCCTGGAGCCCAGGGGCCGCGGGAAAGTCTGTGGAGAGCCGCTGTTGCCCTGGATGAAATGAGAAAAAAGGTGAAAAAATGGCAAAGTGTCAAGGGAGCTAGGCAGAAACCCATGCCTAGGGTCCTGGAGCCCAGGGGCCGCGGGAAAGTCTGTGGAGAGCCGCTGTTGCCCTGGATGAAATGAGAAAAAAGGTGAAAAAATGGCAAAGTGTCAAGGGAGAAATTCAGAAACCCATGCCTAGGGTCCTGGAGCCAAGGGGCCGCGGGAAAGTCTGTGGAGAGCCGCTGTGTCCCTGGATGAAATGAGAAAAAAGGTGAAAAAATGGCAAAGTGTCAAGGGAGAAATTCAGAAACTCAGGCCGAGCTGCCTGGAGCCCAGGGGCGGTTCTAAAGTGTGTGGAGAGCCGCTGTGTCCCTGGATGAATTGAGAAAAAGGGTGAAAAAATGGCAAAGTGTCAAGGGAGAAATTCAGAAACTCAGGCCGAGCTGCCTGGAGCCCAGGGGCGGTTCTAAAGTGTGTGGAGAGCCGCTGTGTCCCTGGATGAATTGAGAAAAAGGGTGAAAAAATGGCAAAGTGTCAAGGGAGCTAGGCAGAAACCCATGCCTAGGGTCCTGGAGCCCAGGGGCGGCTGCAAAGTCTGTGGAAAGCCGCTGTTGCCCTGGATGAAATGAGAAAAAGGGTGAAAAAATGGCAAAGTGTCAAGGGAGCTAGGCAGAAACCCATGCCTAGGGTCCTGGAGCCCAGGGGCCGCGGGAAAGTCTGTGGAGAGCCGCTGTGTCCCTGGATGAAATGAGAAAAAAGGTGAAAAAATGGCAAAGTGTCAAGGGAGCTAGGCAGAAACCCATGCCTAGGGTCCTGGAGCCCAGGGGCCGCGGGAAAGTCTGTGGAGAGCCGCTGTGCCCCTGGATGAAATGAGAAAAAGGGTGAAAAAATGGCAAAGTGTCAAGGGAGCTAGGCAGAAACCCATGCCTAGGGTCCTGGAGCCCAGGGGCCGCGGGAAAGTCTGTGGAGAGCCGCTGTGTCCCTGGATGAAATGAGAAAAAAGGTGAAAAAATGGCAAAGTGTCAAGGGAGCTAGGCAGAAACCCATGCCTAGGGTCCTGGAGCCCAGGGGCCGCGGGAAAGTCTGTGGAGAGCCGCTGTGTCCCTGGATGAAATGAGAAAAAAGGTGAAAAAGTAACAAAGTGTCAAGGGAGAAATTCAGAAACCCAGGCCGAGCTGCCTGGAGCCCAGGGGCGGCTGCAAAGTCTGTGGAGAGCCGCTGTGTCCCTGGATGAAATGAGAAAAAGGGTGAAAAAATGGCAAAGTGTCAAGGGAGAAATTCAGAAACTCAGGCCGAGCTGCCTGGAGCCCAGGGGCGGTTCTAAAGTCTGTGAGAGCCGCTGTGTCCCTGGATGAAATGAGAAAAAGGGTGGAAAAATGGCAAAGTGTCAAGGGAGCTAGGCAGAAACCCATGCCTAGGGTCCTGGAGCCCAGGGGCCGCGGGAAAGTCTGTGGAGAGCCGCTGTGTCCCTGGATGAAATGAGAAAAAAGGTGAAAAAATGGCAAAGTGTCAAGGGAGCTAGGCAGAAACCCATGCCTAGGGTCCTGGAGCCCAGGGGCGGTTCTAAAGTCTGTGAGAGCCGCTGTGTCCCTGGATGAAATGAGAAAAAGGGTGAAAAAATGGCAAAGTGTCAAGGGAGAAATTCAGAAACTCAGGCCGAGCTGCCTGGAGCCCAGGGGCGGTTCTAAAGTCTGTGAGAGCCGCTGTTGCCCTGGATGAAATGAGAAAAAAGGTGAAAAAATGGCAAAGTGTCAAGGGAGCTAGGCAGAAACCCATGCCTAGGGTCCTGGAGCCCAGGGGCGGTTCTAAAGCCTGTGAGAGCCGCTGTTGCCCTGGATGAAATGAGAAAAAAGGTGAAAAAATGGCAAAGTGTCAAGGGAGCTAGGCAGAAACCCATGCCTAGGGTCCTGGAGCCCAGGGGCGGTTCTAAAGTCTGTGAGAGCCGCTGTTGCCCTGGATGAAATGAGAAAAAAGGTGAAAAAATGGCAAAGTGTCAAGGGAGAAATTCAGAAACCCAGGCCGAGCTGCCTGGAGCCCGGGGGCGGCTGCAAAGTCTGTGGAGAGCCGCTGTGTCCCTGGATGAAATGAGAAAAAAGGTGAAAAAATGGCAAAGTGTCAAGGGAGCTAGGCAGAAACCCATGCCTAGGGTCCTGGAGCCCAGGGGCCGCGGGAAAGTCTGTGGAGAGCCGCTGTGTCCCTGGATGAAATGAGAAAAAAGGTGAAAAAATGGCAAAGTGTCAAGGGAAAAATTCAGAAACCCATGCCTAGGGTCCTGGAGCCCAGGGGCGGCTGTAAAGTCTGTGGAGAGCCGCTGTGTCCCTGGATGAAATGAGAAAAAGGGTGGAAAAATGGCAAAGTGTCAAGGGAGCTAGGCAGAAACCCATGCCTAGGGTCCTGGAGCCCAGGGGCCGCGGGAAAGTCTGTGGAGAGCCGCTGTTGCCCTGGATGAAATGAGAAAAAAGGTGAAAAAATGGCAAAGTGTCAAGGGAGAAATTCAGAAACCCAGGCCGAGCTGCCTGGAGCCCAGGGGCGGCTGCAAAGTCTGTGGAGAGCCGCTGTGTCCCTGGATGAAATGAGAAAAAAGGTGAAAAAATGGCAAAGTGTCAAGGGAGCTAGGCAGAAACCCATGCCGAGCTGCCTGGAGCCCAGGGGCGGTTCTAAAGCCTGTGAGAGCCGCTGTGTCCCTGGATGAAATGAGAAAAAGGGTGGAAAAATGGCAAAGTGTCAAGGGAGAAATTCAGAAACCCAGGCCGAGCTGCCTGGAGCCCAGGGGCCGCGGGAAAGTCTGTGGAGAGCCGCTGTGTCCCTGGATGAAATGAGAAAAAAGGTGAAAAAGTAACAAAGTGTCAAGGGAGAAATTCAGAAACCCAGGCCGAGCTGCCTGGAGCCCGGGGGCGGCTGCAAAGTCTGTGGAGAGCCGCTGTGTCCCTGGATGAAATGAGAAAAAAGGTGAAAAAATGGCAAAGTGTCAAGGGAGAAATTCAGAAACCCAGGCCGAGCTGCCTGGAGCCCAGGGGCGGCTGCAAAGTCTGTGGAGAGCCGCTGTGTCCCTGGATGAAATGAGAAAAAAGGTGAAAAAATGGCAAAGTGTCAAGGGAGAAATTCAGAAACCCAGGCCGAGCTGCCTGGAGCCCAGGGGCGGCTGCAAAGTCTGTGGAGAGCCGCTGTGTCCCTGGATGAAATGAGGAAAAAGGTGAAAAAATGGCAAAGTGTCAAGGGAGAAATTCAGAAACCCATGCCTAGGGTCCTGGAGCCCAGGGGCGGCTGTAAAGTCTGTGGAGAGCCGCTGTGTCCCTGGATGAAATGAGAAAAAGGGTGGAAAAATGGCAAAGTGTCAAGGGAGAAATTCAGAAACCCAGGCCGAGCTGCCTGGAGCCCAGGGGCGGCTGCAAAGTCTGTGGAGAGCCGCTGTGTCCCTGGATGAAATGAGAAAAAAGGTGAAAAAATGGCAAAGTGTCAAGGGAGAAATTCAGAAACCCAGGCCGAGCTGCCTGGAGCCCAGGGGCGGTTCTAAAGTCTGTGAGAGCCGCTGTGTCCCTGGATGAAATGAGAAAAAAGGTGAAAAAATGGCAAAGTGTCAAGGGAGAAATTCAGAAACTCAGGCCGAGCTGCCTGGAGCCTCAAAGCGGATAGAAATAGCGTGGAGAGCCGCTGTTAAGCCAGACGCCCTCTGGCGGACACAGGCAGGAGTTGCAGTAAATGCATTGAAGTCAATGGGCGAGAGTAAGCCATGCCTTGCGTCCTGGAGCCCAGGGGCGGTTCTAAAGTCTGTGAGAGCCGCTGTGTCCCTGGATGAAATGAGAAAAAGGGTGAAAAAATGGCAAAGTGTCAAGGGAGCTAGGCAGAAACCCATGCCTAGGGTCCTGGAGCCCAGGGGCCGCGGGAAAGTCTGTGGAGAGCCGCTGTTGCCCTGGATGAAATGAGAAAAAAGGTGAAAAAATGGCAAAGTGTCAAGGGAGAAATTCAGAAACCCATGCCTAGGGTCCTGGAGCCCAGGGGCGGTTCTAAAGCCTGTGAGAGCCGCTGTGTCCCTGGATGAAATGAGAAAAAAGGTGAAAAAATGGCAAAGTGTCAAGGGAGCTAGGCAGAAACCCATGCCTAGGGTCCTGGAGCCCAGGGGCCGCGGGAAAGTCTGTGGAGAGCCGCTGTGTCCCTGGATGAATTGAGAAAAAGGGTGAAAAAATGGCAAAGTGTCAAGGGAGAAATTCAGAAACTCAGGCCGAGCTGCCTGGAGCCCAGGGGCGGTTCTAAAGTGTGTGGAGAGCCGCTGTGTCCCTGGATGAATTGAGAAAAAGGGTGAAAAAATGGCAAAGTGTCAAGGGAGCTAGGCAGAAACCCATGCCTAGGGTCCTGGAGCCCAGGGGCGGCTGCAAAGTCTGTGGAGAGCCGCTGTGTCCCTGGATGAAATGAGAAAAAAGGTGAAAAAATGGCAAAGTGTCAAGGGAGAAATTCAGAAACCCAGGCCGAGCTGCCTGGAGCCCAGGGGCGGCTGTAAAGTCTGTGGAGTGCCGCTGTGTCCCTGGATGAAATGAGAAAAAAGGTGAAAAAATGGCAAAGTGTCAAGGGAGCTAGGCAGAAACCCATGCCTAGGGTCCTGGAGCCCAGGGGCGGTTCTAAAGTCTGTGAGAGCCGCTGTGTCCCTGGATGAATTGAGAAAAAGGGTGAAAAAATGGCAAAGTGTCAAGGGAGAAATTCAGAAACTCAGGCCGAGCTGCCTGGAGCCCAGGGGCGGCTGTAAAGTCTGTGGAGAGCCGCTGTGTCCCTGGATGAAATGAGAAAAAGGGTGAAAAAATGGCAAAGTGTCAAGGGAAAAATTCAGAAACCCATGCCTAGGGTCCTGGAGCCCAGGGGCGGCTGTAAAGTCTGTGGAGAGCCGCTGTGTCCCTGGATGAATTGAGAAAAAGGGTGAAAAAATGGCAAAGTGTCAAGGGAGCTAGGCAGAAACCCATGCCTAGGGTCCTGGAGCCCAGGGGCGGCTGCAAAGTCTGTGGAGAGCCGCTGTGTCCCTGGATGAAATGAGAAAAAGGGTGGAAAAATGGCAAAGTGTCAAGGGAGCTAGGCAGAAACCCATGCCGAGCTGCCTGGAGCCCAGGGGCGGCTGTAAAGTCTGTGGAGTGCCGCTGTGTCCCTGGATGAAATGAGAAAAAGGGTGAAAAAATGGCAAAGTGTCAAGGGAGAAATTCAGAAACTCAGGCCGAGCTGCCTGGAGCCCAGGGGCGGCTGTAAAGTCTGTGGAGAGCCGCTGTGTCCCTGGATGAAATGAGAAAAAGGGTGAAAAAATGGCAAAGTGTCAAGGGAAAAATTCAGAAACCCATGCCTAGGGTCCTGGAGCCCAGGGGCGGCTGTAAAGTCTGTGGAGAGCCGCTGTGTCCCTGGATGAATTGAGAAAAAGGGTGAAAAAATGGCAAAGTGTCAAGGGAGCTAGGCAGAAACCCATGCCTAGGGTCCTGGAGCCCAGGGGCGGCTGCAAAGTCTGTGGAGAGCCGCTGTGTCCCTGGATGAAATGAGAAAAAGGGTGGAAAAATGGCAAAGTGTCAAGGGAGCTAGGCAGAAACCCATGCCGAGCTGCCTGGAGCCCAGGGGCGGCTGTAAAGTCTGTGGAGTGCCGCTGTGTCCCTGGATGAAATGAGAAAAAGGGTGAAAAAATGGCAAAGTGTCAAGGGAGAAATTCAGAAACTCAGGCCGAGCTGCCTGGAGCCCAGGGGCGGTTCTAAAGTGTGTGGAGAGCCGCTGTGTCCCTGGATGAATTGAGAAAAAGGGTGAAAAAATGGCAAAGTGTCAAGGGAGAAATTCAGAAACTCAGGCCGAGCTGCCTGGAGCCCAGGGGCGGTTCTAAAGTGTGTGGAGAGCCGCTGTGTCCCTGGATGAATTGAGAAAAAGGGTGAAAAAATGGCAAAGTGTCAAGGGAGCTAGGCAGAAACCCATGCCTAGGGTCCTGGAGCCCAGGGGCGGCTGCAAAGTCTGTGGAAAGCCGCTGTTGCCCTGGATGAAATGAGAAAAAGGGTGAAAAAATGGCAAAGTGTCAAGGGAGCTAGGCAGAAACCCATGCCTAGGGTCCTGGAGCCCAGGGGCCGCGGGAAAGTCTGTGGAGAGCCGCTGTGTCCCTGGATGAAATGAGAAAAAAGGTGAAAAAATGGCAAAGTGTCAAGGGAGCTAGGCAGAAACCCATGCCTAGGGTCCTGGAGCCCAGGGGCCGCGGGAAAGTCTGTGGAGAGCCGCTGTGTCCCTGGATGAAATGAGAAAAAAGGTGAAAAAGTAACAAAGTGTCAAGGGAGAAATTCAGAAACCCAGGCCGAGCTGCCTGGAGCCTCAAAGCGGATAGAAATAGCGTGGAGAGCCGCTGTTAAGCCAGACGCCCTCTGGCGGACACAGGCAGGAGTTGCAGTAAATGCATTGAAGTCAATGGGCGAGAGTACCCAATGCGCCAAAAAAGTGCTGAAAATATGACAAAGTGTCAAATGAATGGGAGTCAATGGGCGAGAGTACCCAATGCGCCAAAAAAGTGCTGAAAATATGACAAAGTGTCAAATGAATGGGAGTCAATGGGCGAGAGTACCCAATGCACAAAAAAAGTGCTGAAAAAGTCCACACGAGCCTAGTCAGAAATGCAGGCCGAGGCGGCTAAAGCCCCAAAGCGGCTATAAAAAGCGTGGAGAGCCGCTGTCGCCCCGGAGGAACGGAGAAAAAGTGCTGAAAAAAGGCCTAAATCCTAACGGACCTAGGCGGAAGTGCAGGCGAGGCGGCAGGAGTCTGAAAACCGCTATAAAAAGCGTGGAGAGCCGCTGTCGCCCCGGAGAAACGGAGAAAAAGTGCTGAAAAAAGGCCTAAATCCTAACGGACCTAGGCGGAAGTGCAGGCGAGGCGGCAGGAGTCTGAAAACGGCTATAAAATGCGTGGAGAGCCGCTGTCGCCCCGGAGAAACGGAGAAAAAGTGCTGAAAAAAGGCCTAAATCCTAACGGACCGAGGCGGAAGTGCAGGCGAGGCGGCAGGAGTCTGAAAACGGCTATAAAATGCGTGGAGAGCCGCTGTCGCCCCGGAGGAACGGAGAAAAAGTGCTGAAAAAAGGCCTAAATCCTAACGGACCGAGGCGGAAGTGCAGGCGAGGCGGCAGGAGTCTGAAAACGGCTATAAAATGCGTGGAGAGCCGCTGTCGCCCCGGAGGAACGGAGAAAAAGTGCTGAAAAAAGGCCTAAATCCTAACGGACCGAGGCGGAAGTGCAGGCGAGGCGGCAGGAGTCTGAAAACGGCTATAAAATGCGTGGAGAGCCGCTGTCGCCCCGGAGGAACGGAGAAAAAGTGCTGAAAAAAGGCCTAAATCCTAACGGACCGAGGCGGAAGTGCAGGCGAGGCGGCAGGAGTCTGAAAACGGCTATAAAATGCGTGGAGAGCCGCTGTCGCCCCGGAGGAACGGAGAAAAAGTGCTGAAAAAAGGCCTAAATCCTAACGGACCGAGGCGGAAGTGCAGGCGAGGCGGCAGGAGTCTGAAAGCGGCTATAAAACGCGTGGAGAGCCGCTCGGATGATTTTTCAAAGTGTCAAATGAATGGGAGTGAATGGGGCAGAGTACCCAATGTGTAAAAAAAGTGCTGAAAAAACGACAAAGTCCACACGAGCCTAGTCAGAAATGCAGTCCGAGGCGGCTGGAGCCCCAAAGCGGCTATAAAACGCGTGGAGAGCCGCTCGGATGATTTTTCAAAGTGTCAAATGAATGGGAGTGAATGGGGCAGAGTACCCAATGTGTAAAAAAAGTGCTGAAAAAACGACAAAGTCCACACGAGCCTAGTCAGAAATGCAGTCCGAGGCGGCTGGAGCCCCAAAGCGGCTATAAAACGCGTGGAGAGCCGCTCGGATGATTTTTCAAAGTGTGAAATGAATGGGAGTGAATGGGGCGGAGTACCCAATGCGCGAAAAAAGTGCTGAAAAAACGACAAAGTCCACACGAGCCTAGTCAGAAATGAAGGCCGAGGCGGCTGGAGCCCCAAAGCGGCTATAAAATGCGTGGAGAGCCGCTCGGATGATTTTTCTAAGTGTGAAATGAATGGGAGTGAATGGGGCGGAGTACCCAATGCGCGAAAAAAGTGCTGAAAAAACGACAAAGTGTCAAATGAATGGGAGTGAATGGGCGGAGTACCCAATGCGTGAAAAAAGGTCTGGAAAAACGACAAAGTGTCAAATGAATGGGAGTCAATGGGCGGAGTACCCAATGCGCGAAAAAAGTGCTGAAAAAATGACAAAGTGTCAAATGAATGGGAGTCAATGAGTGTTTTGGTCGACCAGGAAAAAACGCGTTTACGGGAGAGGGTAAATCAGCCGAGAGGGGGGGGGGGGGTATACTTTACCCTCTCCCGTAAATGCCATTTTTCCTGGTTGACCAAAACACCTCCAGCACGATTTCGGAAACCCAGTTTTTAGAAACACTGACCTCCAGGGGAAGTACCGAGAAAAGCACACTTTTGAATCCGCTTTTGACGCACTGAAACACGGACGTGAGCTGGGGCTGTGCCGCTCTTGGAAAACCCCTGGAGGTTATTTTCTAAAACGGGTTTCCGCGTCCCCCTGGGCGCCCGTGTTGGGCCGCGCAAGGCGGTCCGGGCTGCCCACCCCATCTGAGTGCCCCGTTGGGCCGCGTGCATGGCAGGCATCCAAGGAAGGCTGATGAGCAGCGGTGATGATGATGATGAGACACCAGCTGCAATTTTGACAAAGTGTCACCTCTCAAGCATTTCCAAGCGTGACACAAACAAAAGGGAACGGGAACTTTGATATGAGTGACTTGTGCTTCTTTTTCTCC
>NW_026559900.1:35000-47500 GCF_027744805.1 Dunckerocampus dactyliophorus | reverse complement strand
TGAGGTTAAGAGAAAGGGTGTTTCCGGACTTGCCTGCCGCCGTCGCTGCTTCCCACGCACCTTGGAACCGCCCAGGCGGGCACCTGTCCCGAGAGATGGCGGCGATGCGGGGGCCGAACCGGCGCGGCGCCGATGGAGGACAACTGGGTCAGACGGGTCGTCTCGATCTCGCTACCGATAGGTCGGGCAGAGTGCGACACGCGTGTGACGAGGGGACGGCGAACCGCTGCCTCGGCAATCATCGGCTTCACGGGTGCCATGTGCACTTGCCCATTGAGGCCAACCCGCAGGCTGGAGGAGCCGTCCGCCCGAACACCGGCACCACGGCCGGCCGGCGGGGGCCCTCCAAAGGCGGGTCTGGTTTACCGCTAGGTCAGTGGGGGCTCAGGGGGTTGGGGTGCGTGCGAGCGCGGCCGGGTGGGGGGCAATGGCCCCCCGGGTGGCCGCGCCGGAGGTGTCACTCGCCTCCAGTGAGCACTCGGCTCCTCTCTGTCGGACACCCGGAGGTGAAGCGCGGGCCCTGCTACCGCGCCGGAGGTCCCACTGGCCTCCAATGAGCACACTCGGCTCCTCTTTGTCGGACACCCGGAGGTGAGGCGCGGGCCCCTCTTACCCGCGCCGGAGCCTCAGCTTGCCTTCCAGTGAGCTGGGCTCCTTTTTTATTTTCTTTGGAGTGGGCCACCCGGAGGTGGAGAGCGACCCGCAGACGAAGCACGGCCAGGGGCCGCCGGATGCCGCCCATGGCGGGCGCTCCCACTCCTCTGACACCTGCGAAGCAGCAAAGTGCTCCTTTTCGATTCCTTCCGCCACCCGGAGGTGGAGCGCGGACCCAGCCACCGCGCCGGAGCGAGCAGCAGCCTCGCTCCGAGTGTGCGCCCGCAGACGAAGCACGGCCAGAGGCCGCCGGATGCCGCCCATGGCGGGCGCACACACTTTTCTGACACCTACGAAGCACCAAAGTGCTGCTTTTTGGGATTCGCCACCCGGAGGTGGAGCGCGGACAAAGCCACCGCGCCTAGTGTGCACCCGCAGACGAAGCACGGCCAGAGGCCGCCGGATGCCGCCCATGGCGGGCGCACACACTCTTCTGACACCTTCGTAGCACCAAAGTGCTGCTTTTTGGGATTCGCCACCCGGAGGTGGAGCGCGGACAAAGCTACCGCGCCGGAGCGAGCAGGAGCCTCGCTCCGAGTGTGCACCCGCAGACGAAGCACGGCCAGAGGCCGCCGGATGCCGCCCATGGCGAGCGCACACACTTTTCGGACACCTCGGATTGGCCACCCGGAGGTGGAGAGCGACCCGCAGACGAAGCACGGCCAGGGGCCGCCGGATGCCGCCCATGGCGGGCGCTCTCGCTCCTCGGACAGCTCCATCGGCGCAGCATGGCGCTCGCGGTCGTCATTACCCGCTGGCGAGGCGCGGCCAGGGCCGCCAGGCGTCGCCTATCGCGTGCGCAAACTCCCAGCAAGCACCAACGTGCTCCTTTGGATGTTGTCATCCGGAGGTGATAGCGCGGCCCGGGCCGCCTGACGCGGCCCATCGCGGGCGCTCCTCGTCGGACACCTGCGTCACACAGCCTGGGTGCCAGCTGTGGAGTGACACTTGGAGAAAAAGAAGCACAAGTCACTCATATCAAAGTTCCCGTTCCCTTTTGTTTGTGTCACGCTTGGAAATGCTTGAGAGGTGACACTTTGTCAAAATTGCAGCTGGTGTCTCATCATCATCATCACCGCTGCTCATCAGCCTTCCTTGGATGCCTGCCATGCACGCGGCCCAACGGGGCACTCAGATGGGGCGGGCAGCCCGGACCGCCTTGCGCGGCCCAACACGGGCGCCCGGGGG
Organism: Dunckerocampus dactyliophorus; assembly: GCF_027744805.1. Lineage (NCBI taxonomy): Eukaryota > Metazoa > Chordata > Actinopteri > Syngnathiformes > Syngnathidae > Dunckerocampus > Dunckerocampus dactyliophorus. Next base: position 45,658 of record NW_026559900.1, on the reverse strand, counting down.
GACGCGGAAACCCGTTTTAGAAAATAACCTCCAGGGGTTTTCCAAGAGCGGCACGGCCCCAGCTCACGTCCGTGTTTCAGTGCGTCAAAAGCGGATTCAAAAGTGTGCTTTTCTCGGTACTTCCCCTGGAGGTCAGTGTTTCTAAAAACTGGGTTTCCGAAATCGTGCTGGAGGTGTTTTGGTCAACCAGGAAAAATGGCATTTACGGGAGAGGGTAAAGTATACCCCCCCCCCCCCCTCTCGGCTGATTTACCCTCTCCCGTAAACGCGTTTTTTCCTGGTCGACCAAAACACTCATTGACTCCCATTCATTTGACACTTTGTCATTTTTTCAGCACTTTTTTCGCGCATTGGGTACTCCGCCCATTGACTCCCATTCATTTGACACTTTGTCGTTTTTCCAGACCTTTTTTCACGCATTGGGTACTCCGCCCATTCACTCCCATTCATTTGACACTTTGTCGTTTTTTCAGCACTTTTTTCGCGCATTGGGTACTCCGCCCCATTCACTCCCATTCATTTCACACTTAGAAAAATCATCCGAGCGGCTCTCCACGCATTTTATAGCCGCTTTGGGGCTCCAGCCGCCTCGGCCTTCATTTCTGACTAGGCTCGTGTGGACTTTGTCGTTTTTTCAGCACTTTTTTTGCGCATTGGGTACTCCGCCCCATTCACTCCCATTCATTTGACACTTTGTCGTTTTTTCAGCACTTTTTTTACACATTGGGTACTCTGCCCCATTCACTCCCATTCATTTGACACTTTGTCGTTTTTTCAGCACTTTTTTGGCGCATTGGGTACTCCGCCCCATTCACTCCCATTCATTTGACACTTTGAAAAATCATCCGAGCGGCTCTCCACGCGTTTTATAGCCGCTTTGGGGCTCCAGCCGCCTCGGACTGCATTTCTGACTAGGCTCGTGTGGACTTTGTCGTTTTTTCAGCACTTTTTTTACACATTGGGTACTCTGCCCCATTCACTCCCATTCATTTGACACTTTGAAAAATCATCCGAGCGGCTCTCCACGCGTTTTATAGCCGCTTTGGGGCTCCAGCCGCCTCGGACTGCATTTCTGACTAGGCTCGTGTGGACTTTGTCGTTTTTTCAGCACTTTTTTTACACATTGGGTACTCTGCCCCATTCACTCCCATTCATTTGACACTTTGAAAAATCATCCGAGCGGCTCTCCACGCGTTTTATAGCCGCTTTCAGACTCCTGCCGCCTCGCCTGCACTTCCGCCTCGGTCCGTTAGGATTTAGGCCTTTTTTCAGCACTTTTTCTCCGTTTCTCCGGGGCGACAGCGGCTCTCCACGCATTTTATAGCCGTTTTCAGACTCCTGCCGCCTCGCCTGCACTTCCGCCTCGGTCCGTTAGGATTTAGGCCTTTTTTCAGCACTTTTTCTCCGTTCCTCCGGGGCGACAGCGGCTCTCCACGCTTTTTATAGCGGTTTTCAGACTCCTGCCGCCTCGCCTGCACTTCCGCCTAGGTCCGTTAGGATTTAGGCCTTTTTTCAGCACTTTTTCTCCGTTTCTCCGGGGCGACAGCGGCTCTCCACGCTTTTTATAGCGGTTTTCAGACTCCTGCCGCCTCGCCTGCACTTCCGCCTAGGTCCGTTAGGATTTAGGCCTTTTTTCAGCACTTTTTCTCCGTTTCTCCGGGGCGACAGCGGCTCTCCACGCTTTTTATAGCGGTTTTCAGACTCCTGCCGCCTCGCCTGCACTTCCGCCTAGGTCCGTTAGGACGTGGGCCTTTTTTCAGCACTTTTTCTCCGTTTCTCCGGGGCGACAGCGGCTCTCCACGCTTTTTATAGCCGCTTTGGGGCTCCAGCCGCCTCGGCCTGCATTTCTGACTAGGCTCGTGTGGACTTTTTCAGCACTTTTTTTGTGCATTGGGTACTCTCGCCCATTGACTCCCATTCATTTGACACTTTGTCATATTTTCAGCACTTTTTTTGTGCATTGGGTACTCTCGCCCATTGACTCCCATTCATTTGACACTTTGTCATATTTTCAGCACTTTTTTGGCGCATTGGGTACTCTCGCCCATTGACTTCAATGCATTTACTGCAACTCCTGCCTGTGTCCGCCAGAGGGCGTCTGGCTTAACAGCGGCTCTCCACGCTATTTCTATCCGCTTTGAGGCTCCAGGCAGCTCGGCCTGGGTTTCTGAATTTCTCCCTTGACACTTTGTTACTTTTTCACCTTTTTTCTCATTTCATCCAGGGACACAGCGGCTCTCCACAGACTTTCCCGCGGCCCCTGGGCTCCAGGACCCTAGGCATGGGTTTCTGAATTTCTCCCTTGACACTTTGCCATTTTTTCACCTTTTTCTTCATTTCATCCAGGGACACAGCGGCTCTCCACAGACTTTCCCGCGGCCCCTGGGCTCCAGGCAGCTCGGCCTGAGTTTCTGAATTTCTCCCTTGACACTTTGCCATTTTTTCACCTTTTTTCTCATTTCATCCAGGGACACAGCGGCACTCCACAGACTTTACAGCCGCCCCTGGGCTCCAGGCAGCTCGGCATGGGTTTCTGCCTAGCTCCCTTGACACTTTGCCATTTTTTCACCTTTTTTCTCATTTCATCCAGGGCAACAGCGGCTCTCACAGACTTTAGAACCGCCCCTGGGCTCCAGGACCCTAGGCATGGGTTTCTGCCTAGCTCCCTTGACACTTTGCCATTTTTTCACCTTTTTTCTCATTTCATCCAGGGACACAGCGGCTCTCCACAGACTTTCCCGCGGCCCCTGGGCTCCAGGACCCTAGGCATGGGTTTCTGCCTAGCTCCCTTGACACTTTGTTACTTTTTCACCCTTTTTCTCATTTCATCCAGGGACACAGCGGCTCTCCACAGACTTTGCATCCGCCCCTGGGCTCCAGGCAGCTCGGCCTGAGTTTCTGAATTTCTCCCTTGACACTTTGCCATTTTTTCACCTTTTTTCTCATTTCATCCAGGGACACAGCGGCTCTCCACAGACTTTCCCGCGGCCCCTGGGCTCCAGGCAGCTCGGCCTGAGTTTCTGAATTTCTCCCTTGACACTTTGCCATTTTTCCACCCTTTTTCTCATTTCATCCAGGGACACAGCGGCTCTCCACAGACTTTCCCGCGGCCCCTGGGCTCCAGGACCCTAGGCATGGGTTTCTGCCTAGCTCCCTTGACACTTTGTTACTTTTTCACCCTTTTTCTCATTTCATCCAGGGACACAGCGGCTCTCCACAGACTTTGCATCCGCCCCTGGGCTCCAGGCAGCTCGGCCTGAGTTTCTGAATTTCTCCCTTGACACTTTGCCATTTTTTCACCTTTTTTCTCATTTCATCCAGGGACACAGCGGCTCTCCACAGACTTTCCCGCGGCCCCTGGGCTCCAGGCAGCTCGGCCTGAGTTTCTGAATTTCTCCCTTGACACTTTGCCATTTTTCCACCCTTTTTCTCATTTCATCCAGGGACACAGCGGCTCTCCACAGACTTTACAGCCGCCCCTGGGCTCCAGGACCCTAGGCATGGGTTTCTGAATTTCTCCCTTGACACTTTGCCATTTTTTCACCTTTTTTCTCATTTCATCCAGGGACACAGCGGCACTCCACAGACTTTGCAGCCGCCCCTGGGCTCCAGGCAGCTCGGCCTGAGTTTCTGAATTTCTCCCTTGACACTTTGCCATTTTTCCACCCTTTTTCTCATTTCATCCAGGGACACAGCGGCACTCCACAGACTTTGCAGCCGCCCCTGGGCTCCAGGCAGCTCGGCCTGAGTTTCTGAATTTCTCCCTTGACACTTTGCCATTTTTCCACCTTTTTTCTCATTTCATCCAGGGACACAGCGGCACTCCACAGACTTTACAGCCGCCCCTGGGCTCCAGGCAGCTCGGCCTGAGTTTCTGAATTTCTCCCTTGACACTTTGCCATTTTTTCACCTTTTTTCTCATTTCATCCAGGGACACAGCGGCACTCCACAGACTTTACAGCCGCCCCTGGGCTCCAGGCAGCTCGGCCTGAGTTTCTGAATTTCTCCCTTGACACTTTGCCATTTTTTCACCTTTTTTCTCATTTCATCCAGGGACACAGCGGCACTCCACAGACTTTCCCGCGGCCCCTGGGCTCCAGGACCCTAGGCATGGGTTTCTGCCTAGCTCCCTTGACACTTTGCCATTTTTTCACCCTTTTTCTCAATTCATCCAGGGACACAGCGGCTCTCACAGACTTTAGAACCGCCCCTGGGCTCCAGGACCCTAGGCATGGGTTTCTGCCTAGCTCCCTTGACACTTTGCCATTTTTTCACCTTTTTTCTCATTTCATCCAGGGACACAGCGGCTCTCCACAGACTTTGCAGCCGCCCCTGGGCTCCAGGCAGCTCGGCCTGGGTTTCTGAATTTCTCCCTTGACACTTTGCCATTTTTTCACCTTTTTTCTCATTTCATCCAGGGACACAGCGGCTCTCCACAGACTTTGCAGCCGCCCCTGGGCTCCAGGCAGCTCGGCCTGGGTTTCTGAATTTCTCCCTTGACACTTTGCCATTTTTTCACCCTTTTTCTCATTTCATCCAGGGACACAGCGGCACTCCACAGACTTTACAGCCGCCCCTGGGCTCCAGGCAGCTCGGCATGGGTTTCTGCCTAGCTCCCTTGACACTTTGCCATTTTTTCACCTTTTTTCTCATTTCATCCAGGGACACAGCGGCACTCCACAGACTTTCCCGCGGCCCCTGGGCTCCAGGACCCTAGGCATGGGTTTCTGCCTAGCTCCCTTGACACTTTGCCATTTTTTCACCTTTTTTCTCATTTCATCCAGGGACACAGCGGCTCTCCACACACTTTCCCGCGGCCCCTGGGCTCCAGGCAGCTCGGCCTGAGTTTCTGAATTTCTCCCTTGACACTTTGCCATTTTTTCACCTTTTTTCTCATTTCATCCAGGGACACAGCGGCTCTCCACAGACTTTGCAGCCGCCCCTGGGCTCCAGGCAGCTCGGCCTGGGTTTCTGAATTTCTCCCTTGACACTTTGCCATTTTTTCACCTTTTTTCTCATTTCATCCAGGGACACAGCGGCTCTCCACAGACTTTGCAGCCGCCCCTGGGCTCCAGGCAGCTCGGCCTGGGTTTCTGAATTTCTCCCTTGACACTTTGCCATTTTTTCACCCTTTTTCTCATTTCATCCAGGGACACAGCGGCACTCCACAGACTTTACAGCCGCCCCTGGGCTCCAGGCAGCTCGGCATGGGTTTCTGCCTAGCTCCCTTGACACTTTGCCATTTTTCCACCCTTTTTCTCATTTCATCCAGGGACACAGCGGCTCTCCACAGACTTTACAGCCGCCCCTGGGCTCCAGGCAGCTCGGCATGGGTTTCTGCCTAGCTCCCTTGACACTTTGCCATTTTTTCACCTTTTTTCTCATTTCATCCAGGGACACAGCGGCTCTCCACAGACTTTACAGCCGCCCCTGGGCTCCAGGACCCTAGGCATGGGTTTCTGAATTTCTCCCTTGACACTTTGCCATTTTTCCACCCATTTTCTCATTTCATCCAGGGACACAGCGGCTCTCACAGACTTTCCCGCGGCCCCTGGGCTCCAGGACCCTAGGCATGGGTTTCTGCCTAGCTCCCTTGACACTTTGTTACTTTTTCACCCTTTTTCTCATTTCATCCAGGGACACAGCGGCTCTCACAGACTTTAGAACCGCCCCTGGGCTCCAGGACCCTAGGCATGGGTTTCTGCCTAGCTCCCTTGACACTTTGCCATTTTTTCACCCTTTTTCTCAATTCATCCAGGGACACAGCGGCTCTCCACACACTTTAGAACCGCCCCTGGGCTCCAGGCAGCTCGGCCTGAGTTTCTGAATTTCTCCCTTGACACTTTGCCATTTTTTCACCTTTTTTCTCATTTCATCCAGGGACACAGCGGCTCTCCACAGACTTTGCAGCCGCCCCTGGGCTCCAGGCAGCTCGGCCTGAGTTTCTGAATTTCTCCCTTGACACTTTGCCATTTTTTCACCTTTTTTCTCATTTCATCCAGGGACACAGCGGCACTCCACAGACTTTACAGCCGCCCCTGGGCTCCAGGCAGCTCGGCCTGAGTTTCTGAATTTCTCCCTTGACACTTTGCCATTTTTTCACCTTTTTCTTCATTTCATCCAGGGACACAGCGGCTCTCCACAGACTTTCCCGCGGCCCCTGGGCTCCAGGCAGCTCGGCCTGAGTTTCTGAATTTCTCCCTTGACACTTTGCCATTTTTTCACCTTTTTTCTCATTTCATCCAGGGACACAGCGGCACTCCACAGACTTTACAGCCGCCCCTGGGCTCCAGGCAGCTCGGCATGGGTTTCTGCCTAGCTCCCTTGACACTTTGCCATTTTTTCACCTTTTTTCTCATTTCATCCAGGGACACAGCGGCTCTCCACAGACTTTACAGCCGCCCCTGGGCTCCAGGACCCTAGGCATGGGTTTCTGAATTTCTCCCTTGACACTTTGCCATTTTTTCACCTTTTTTCTCATTTCATCCAGGGACACAGCGGCACTCCACAGACTTTGCAGCCGCCCCTGGGCTCCAGGCAGCTCGGCCTGAGTTTCTGAATTTCTCCCTTGACACTTTGCCATTTTTCCACCCTTTTTCTCATTTCATCCAGGGACACAGCGGCACTCCACAGACTTTGCAGCCGCCCCTGGGCTCCAGGCAGCTCGGCCTGAGTTTCTGAATTTCTCCCTTGACACTTTGCCATTTTTCCACCTTTTTTCTCATTTCATCCAGGGACACAGCGGCACTCCACAGACTTTACAGCCGCCCCTGGGCTCCAGGCAGCTCGGCCTGAGTTTCTGAATTTCTCCCTTGACACTTTGCCATTTTTTCACCTTTTTTCTCATTTCATCCAGGGACACAGCGGCACTCCACAGACTTTCCCGCGGCCCCTGGGCTCCAGGACCCTAGGCATGGGTTTCTGCCTAGCTCCCTTGACACTTTGCCATTTTTTCACCCTTTTTCTCAATTCATCCAGGGACACAGCGGCTCTCACAGACTTTAGAACCGCCCCTGGGCTCCAGGACCCTAGGCATGGGTTTCTGCCTAGCTCCCTTGACACTTTGCCATTTTTTCACCTTTTTTCTCATTTCATCCAGGGACACAGCGGCTCTCCACAGACTTTCCCGCGGCCCCTGGGCTCCAGGCAGCTCGGCCTGAGTTTCTGAATTTCTCCCTTGACACTTTGCCATTTTTTCACCTTTTTTCTCATTTCATCCAGGGACACAGCGGCACTCCACAGACTTTACAGCCGCCCCTGGGCTCCAGGCAGCTCGGCCTGAGTTTCTGAATTTCTCCCTTGACACTTTGCCATTTTTTCACCTTTTTTCTCATTTCATCCAGGGACACAGCGGCACTCCACAGACTTTACAGCCGCCCCTGGGCTCCAGGCAGCTCGGCCTGAGTTTCTGAATTTCTCCCTTGACACTTTGCCATTTTTTCACCTTTTTTCTCATTTCATCCAGGGACACAGCGGCACTCCACAGACTTTCCCGCGGCCCCTGGGCTCCAGGACCCTAGGCATGGGTTTCTGCCTAGCTCCCTTGACACTTTGCCATTTTTTCACCCTTTTTCTCAATTCATCCAGGGACACAGCGGCTCTCACAGACTTTAGAACCGCCCCTGGGCTCCAGGACCCTAGGCATGGGTTTCTGCCTAGCTCCCTTGACACTTTGCCATTTTTTCACCTTTTTTCTCATTTCATCCAGGGACACAGCGGCTCTCCACAGACTTTGCAGCCGCCCCTGGGCTCCAGGCAGCTCGGCCTGGGTTTCTGAATTTCTCCCTTGACACTTTGCCATTTTTTCACCTTTTTTCTCATTTCATCCAGGGACACAGCGGCTCTCCACAGACTTTGCAGCCGCCCCTGGGCTCCAGGCAGCTCGGCCTGGGTTTCTGAATTTCTCCCTTGACACTTTGCCATTTTTTCACCTTTTTTCTCATTTCATCCAGGGACACAGCGGCTCTCCACAGACTTTGCAGCCGCCCCTGGGCTCCAGGCAGCTCGGCCTGGGTTTCTGAATTTCTCCCTTGACACTTTGCCATTTTTTCACCCTTTTTCTCATTTCATCCAGGGACACAGCGGCACTCCACAGACTTTACAGCCGCCCCTGGGCTCCAGGCAGCTCGGCATGGGTTTCTGCCTAGCTCCCTTGACACTTTGCCATTTTTCCACCCTTTTTCTCATTTCATCCAGGGACACAGCGGCTCTCCACAGACTTTCCCGCGGCCCCTGGGCTCCAGGCAGCTCGGCCTGAGTTTCTGAATTTCTCCCTTGACACTTTGCCATTTTTTCACCTTTTTTCTCATTTCATCCAGGGACACAGCGGCACTCCACAGACTTTACAGCCGCCCCTGGGCTCCAGGCAGCTCGGCATGGGTTTCTGCCTAGCTCCCTTGACACTTTGCCATTTTTTCACCTTTTTTCTCATTTCATCCAGGGCAACAGCGGCTCTCACAGACTTTAGAACCGCCCCTGGGCTCCAGGACCCTAGGCATGGGTTTCTGCCTAGCTCCCTTGACACTTTGCCATTTTTTCACCTTTTTTCTCATTTCATCCAGGGACACAGCGGCTCTCCACAGACTTTCCCGCGGCCCCTGGGCTCCAGGACCCTAGGCATGGGTTTCTGCCTAGCTCCCTTGACACTTTGTTACTTTTCCACCCTTTTTCTCATTTCATCCAGGGACACAGCGGCACTCCACAGACTTTGCAGCCGCCCCTGGGCTCCAGGCAGCTCGGCCTGAGTTTCTGAATTTCTCCCTTGACACTTTGCCATTTTTCCACCCTTTTTCTCATTTCATCCAGGGACACAGCGGCACTCCACAGACTTTGCAGCCGCCCCTGGGCTCCAGGCAGCTCGGCCTGAGTTTCTGAATTTCTCCCTTGACACTTTGCCATTTTTCCACCTTTTTTCTCATTTCATCCAGGGACACAGCGGCACTCCACAGACTTTACAGCCGCCCCTGGGCTCCAGGCAGCTCGGCCTGAGTTTCTGAATTTCTCCCTTGACACTTTGCCATTTTTTCACCTTTTTTCTCATTTCATCCAGGGACACAGCGGCACTCCACAGACTTTCCCGCGGCCCCTGGGCTCCAGGACCCTAGGCATGGGTTTCTGCCTAGCTCCCTTGACACTTTGCCATTTTTTCACCCTTTTTCTCAATTCATCCAGGGACACAGCGGCTCTCACAGACTTTAGAACCGCCCCTGGGCTCCAGGACCCTAGGCATGGGTTTCTGCCTAGCTCCCTTGACACTTTGCCATTTTTTCACCTTTTTTCTCATTTCATCCAGGGACACAGCGGCTCTCCACAGACTTTCCCGCGGCCCCTGGGCTCCAGGCAGCTCGGCCTGAGTTTCTGAATTTCTCCCTTGACACTTTGCCATTTTTTCACCTTTTTTCTCATTTCATCCAGGGACACAGCGGCACTCCACAGACTTTACAGCCGCCCCTGGGCTCCAGGCAGCTCGGCCTGAGTTTCTGAATTTCTCCCTTGACACTTTGCCATTTTTTCACCTTTTTTCTCATTTCATCCAGGGACACAGCGGCACTCCACAGACTTTACAGCCGCCCCTGGGCTCCAGGCAGCTCGGCCTGAGTTTCTGAATTTCTCCCTTGACACTTTGCCATTTTTTCACCTTTTTTCTCATTTCATCCAGGGACACAGCGGCACTCCACAGACTTTCCCGCGGCCCCTGGGCTCCAGGACCCTAGGCATGGGTTTCTGCCTAGCTCCCTTGACACTTTGCCATTTTTTCACCCTTTTTCTCAATTCATCCAGGGACACAGCGGCTCTCACAGACTTTAGAACCGCCCCTGGGCTCCAGGACCCTAGGCATGGGTTTCTGCCTAGCTCCCTTGACACTTTGCCATTTTTTCACCTTTTTTCTCATTTCATCCAGGGACACAGCGGCTCTCCACAGACTTTGCAGCCGCCCCTGGGCTCCAGGCAGCTCGGCCTGGGTTTCTGAATTTCTCCCTTGACACTTTGCCATTTTTTCACCTTTTTTCTCATTTCATCCAGGGACACAGCGGCTCTCCACAGACTTTGCAGCCGCCCCTGGGCTCCAGGCAGCTCGGCCTGGGTTTCTGAATTTCTCCCTTGACACTTTGCCATTTTTTCACCTTTTTTCTCATTTCATCCAGGGACACAGCGGCTCTCCACAGACTTTGCAGCCGCCCCTGGGCTCCAGGCAGCTCGGCCTGGGTTTCTGAATTTCTCCCTTGACACTTTGCCATTTTTTCACCCTTTTTCTCATTTCATCCAGGGACACAGCGGCACTCCACAGACTTTACAGCCGCCCCTGGGCTCCAGGCAGCTCGGCATGGGTTTCTGCCTAGCTCCCTTGACACTTTGCCATTTTTCCACCCTTTTTCTCATTTCATCCAGGGACACAGCGGCTCTCCACAGACTTTCCCGCGGCCCCTGGGCTCCAGGCAGCTCGGCCTGAGTTTCTGAATTTCTCCCTTGACACTTTGCCATTTTTTCACCTTTTTTCTCATTTCATCCAGGGACACAGCGGCACTCCACAGACTTTACAGCCGCCCCTGGGCTCCAGGCAGCTCGGCATGGGTTTCTGCCTAGCTCCCTTGACACTTTGCCATTTTTTCACCTTTTTTCTCATTTCATCCAGGGCAACAGCGGCTCTCACAGACTTT
>NW_026559900.1:7500-22500 GCF_027744805.1 Dunckerocampus dactyliophorus | reverse complement strand
GTGCGTGCGAGCGCGGCCGGGTGGGGGGCAATGGCCCCCCGGGTGGCCGCGCCGGAGGTGTCACTCGCCTCCAGTGAGCACTCGGCTCCTCTCTGTCGGACACCCGGAGGTGAAGCGCGGGCCCTGCTACCGCGCCGGAGGTCCCACTGGCCTCCAATGAGCACACTCGGCTCCTCTTTGTCGGACACCCGGAGGTGAGGCGCGGGCCCCTCTTACCCGCGCCGGAGCCTCAGCTTGCCTTCCAGTGAGCTGGGCTCCTTTTTTATTTTCTTTGGAGTGGGCCACCCGGAGGTGGAGAGCGACCCGCAGACGAAGCACGGCCAGGGGCCGCCGGATGCCGCCCATGGCGGGCGCTCCCACTCCTCTGACACCTGCGAAGCAGCAAAGTGCTCCTTTTCGATTCCTTCCGCCACCCGGAGGTGGAGCGCGGACCCAGCCACCGCGCCGGAGCGAGCAGCAGCCTCGCTCCGAGTGTGCGCCCGCAGACGAAGCACGGCCAGAGGCCGCCGGATGCCGCCCATGGCGGGCGCACACACTTTTCTGACACCTACGAAGCACCAAAGTGCTGCTTTTTGGGATTCGCCACCCGGAGGTGGAGCGCGGACAAAGCCACCGCGCCTAGTGTGCACCCGCAGACGAAGCACGGCCAGAGGCCGCCGGATGCCGCCCATGGCGGGCGCACACACTCTTCTGACACCTTCGTAGCACCAAAGTGCTGCTTTTTGGGATTCGCCACCCGGAGGTGGAGCGCGGACAAAGCTACCGCGCCGGAGCGAGCAGGAGCCTCGCTCCGAGTGTGCACCCGCAGACGAAGCACGGCCAGAGGCCGCCGGATGCCGCCCATGGCGAGCGCACACACTTTTCGGACACCTCGGATTGGCCACCCGGAGGTGGAGAGCGACCCGCAGACGAAGCACGGCCAGGGGCCGCCGGATGCCGCCCATGGCGGGCGCTCTCGCTCCTCGGACAGCTCCATCGGCGCAGCATGGCGCTCGCGGTCGTCATTACCCGCTGGCGAGGCGCGGCCAGGGCCGCCAGGCGTCGCCTATCGCGTGCGCAAACTCCCAGCAAGCACCAACGTGCTCCTTTGGATGTTGTCATCCGGAGGTGATAGCGCGGCCCGGGCCGCCTGACGCGGCCCATCGCGGGCGCTCCTCGTCGGACACCTGCGTCACACAGCCTGGGTGCCAGCTGTGGAGTGACACTTGGAGAAAAAGAAGCACAAGTCACTCATATCAAAGTTCCCGTTCCCTTTTGTTTGTGTCACGCTTGGAAATGCTTGAGAGGTGACACTTTGTCAAAATTGCAGCTGGTGTCTCATCATCATCATCACCGCTGCTCATCAGCCTTCCTTGGATGCCTGCCATGCACGCGGCCCAACGGGGCACTCAGATGGGGCGGGCAGCCCGGACCGCCTTGCGCGGCCCAACACGGGCGCCCGGGGGGACGCGGAAACCCGTTTTAGAAAATAACCTCCAGGGGTTTTCCAAGAGCGGCACGGCCCCAGCTCACGTCCGTGTTTCAGTGCGTCAAAAGCGGATTCAAAAGTGTGCTTTTCTCGGTACTTCCCCTGGAGGTCAGTGTTTCTAAAAACTGGGTTTCCGAAATCGTGCTGGAGGTGTTTTGGTCAACCAGGAAAAATGGCATTTACGGGAGAGGGTAAAGTATACCCCCCCCCCCCCTCTCGGCTGATTTACCCTCTCCCGTAAACGCGTTTTTTCCTGGTCGACCAAAACACTCATTGACTCCCATTCATTTGACACTTTGTCATTTTTTCAGCACTTTTTTCGCGCATTGGGTACTCCGCCCATTGACTCCCATTCATTTGACACTTTGTCGTTTTTCCAGACCTTTTTTCACGCATTGGGTACTCCGCCCATTCACTCCCATTCATTTGACACTTTGTCGTTTTTTCAGCACTTTTTTCGCGCATTGGGTACTCCGCCCCATTCACTCCCATTCATTTCACACTTAGAAAAATCATCCGAGCGGCTCTCCACGCATTTTATAGCCGCTTTGGGGCTCCAGCCGCCTCGGCCTTCATTTCTGACTAGGCTCGTGTGGACTTTGTCGTTTTTTCAGCACTTTTTTTGCGCATTGGGTACTCCGCCCCATTCACTCCCATTCATTTGACACTTTGTCGTTTTTTCAGCACTTTTTTTACACATTGGGTACTCTGCCCCATTCACTCCCATTCATTTGACACTTTGTCGTTTTTTCAGCACTTTTTTGGCGCATTGGGTACTCCGCCCCATTCACTCCCATTCATTTGACACTTTGAAAAATCATCCGAGCGGCTCTCCACGCGTTTTATAGCCGCTTTGGGGCTCCAGCCGCCTCGGACTGCATTTCTGACTAGGCTCGTGTGGACTTTGTCGTTTTTTCAGCACTTTTTTTACACATTGGGTACTCTGCCCCATTCACTCCCATTCATTTGACACTTTGAAAAATCATCCGAGCGGCTCTCCACGCGTTTTATAGCCGCTTTGGGGCTCCAGCCGCCTCGGACTGCATTTCTGACTAGGCTCGTGTGGACTTTGTCGTTTTTTCAGCACTTTTTTTACACATTGGGTACTCTGCCCCATTCACTCCCATTCATTTGACACTTTGAAAAATCATCCGAGCGGCTCTCCACGCGTTTTATAGCCGCTTTCAGACTCCTGCCGCCTCGCCTGCACTTCCGCCTCGGTCCGTTAGGATTTAGGCCTTTTTTCAGCACTTTTTCTCCGTTTCTCCGGGGCGACAGCGGCTCTCCACGCATTTTATAGCCGTTTTCAGACTCCTGCCGCCTCGCCTGCACTTCCGCCTCGGTCCGTTAGGATTTAGGCCTTTTTTCAGCACTTTTTCTCCGTTCCTCCGGGGCGACAGCGGCTCTCCACGCTTTTTATAGCGGTTTTCAGACTCCTGCCGCCTCGCCTGCACTTCCGCCTAGGTCCGTTAGGATTTAGGCCTTTTTTCAGCACTTTTTCTCCGTTTCTCCGGGGCGACAGCGGCTCTCCACGCTTTTTATAGCGGTTTTCAGACTCCTGCCGCCTCGCCTGCACTTCCGCCTAGGTCCGTTAGGATTTAGGCCTTTTTTCAGCACTTTTTCTCCGTTTCTCCGGGGCGACAGCGGCTCTCCACGCTTTTTATAGCGGTTTTCAGACTCCTGCCGCCTCGCCTGCACTTCCGCCTAGGTCCGTTAGGACGTGGGCCTTTTTTCAGCACTTTTTCTCCGTTTCTCCGGGGCGACAGCGGCTCTCCACGCTTTTTATAGCCGCTTTGGGGCTCCAGCCGCCTCGGCCTGCATTTCTGACTAGGCTCGTGTGGACTTTTTCAGCACTTTTTTTGTGCATTGGGTACTCTCGCCCATTGACTCCCATTCATTTGACACTTTGTCATATTTTCAGCACTTTTTTTGTGCATTGGGTACTCTCGCCCATTGACTCCCATTCATTTGACACTTTGTCATATTTTCAGCACTTTTTTGGCGCATTGGGTACTCTCGCCCATTGACTTCAATGCATTTACTGCAACTCCTGCCTGTGTCCGCCAGAGGGCGTCTGGCTTAACAGCGGCTCTCCACGCTATTTCTATCCGCTTTGAGGCTCCAGGCAGCTCGGCCTGGGTTTCTGAATTTCTCCCTTGACACTTTGTTACTTTTTCACCTTTTTTCTCATTTCATCCAGGGACACAGCGGCTCTCCACAGACTTTCCCGCGGCCCCTGGGCTCCAGGACCCTAGGCATGGGTTTCTGAATTTCTCCCTTGACACTTTGCCATTTTTTCACCTTTTTCTTCATTTCATCCAGGGACACAGCGGCTCTCCACAGACTTTCCCGCGGCCCCTGGGCTCCAGGCAGCTCGGCCTGAGTTTCTGAATTTCTCCCTTGACACTTTGCCATTTTTTCACCTTTTTTCTCATTTCATCCAGGGACACAGCGGCACTCCACAGACTTTACAGCCGCCCCTGGGCTCCAGGCAGCTCGGCATGGGTTTCTGCCTAGCTCCCTTGACACTTTGCCATTTTTTCACCTTTTTTCTCATTTCATCCAGGGCAACAGCGGCTCTCACAGACTTTAGAACCGCCCCTGGGCTCCAGGACCCTAGGCATGGGTTTCTGCCTAGCTCCCTTGACACTTTGCCATTTTTTCACCTTTTTTCTCATTTCATCCAGGGACACAGCGGCTCTCCACAGACTTTCCCGCGGCCCCTGGGCTCCAGGACCCTAGGCATGGGTTTCTGCCTAGCTCCCTTGACACTTTGTTACTTTTTCACCCTTTTTCTCATTTCATCCAGGGACACAGCGGCTCTCCACAGACTTTGCATCCGCCCCTGGGCTCCAGGCAGCTCGGCCTGAGTTTCTGAATTTCTCCCTTGACACTTTGCCATTTTTTCACCTTTTTTCTCATTTCATCCAGGGACACAGCGGCTCTCCACAGACTTTCCCGCGGCCCCTGGGCTCCAGGCAGCTCGGCCTGAGTTTCTGAATTTCTCCCTTGACACTTTGCCATTTTTCCACCCTTTTTCTCATTTCATCCAGGGACACAGCGGCTCTCCACAGACTTTCCCGCGGCCCCTGGGCTCCAGGACCCTAGGCATGGGTTTCTGCCTAGCTCCCTTGACACTTTGTTACTTTTTCACCCTTTTTCTCATTTCATCCAGGGACACAGCGGCTCTCCACAGACTTTGCATCCGCCCCTGGGCTCCAGGCAGCTCGGCCTGAGTTTCTGAATTTCTCCCTTGACACTTTGCCATTTTTTCACCTTTTTTCTCATTTCATCCAGGGACACAGCGGCTCTCCACAGACTTTCCCGCGGCCCCTGGGCTCCAGGCAGCTCGGCCTGAGTTTCTGAATTTCTCCCTTGACACTTTGCCATTTTTCCACCCTTTTTCTCATTTCATCCAGGGACACAGCGGCTCTCCACAGACTTTACAGCCGCCCCTGGGCTCCAGGACCCTAGGCATGGGTTTCTGAATTTCTCCCTTGACACTTTGCCATTTTTTCACCTTTTTTCTCATTTCATCCAGGGACACAGCGGCACTCCACAGACTTTGCAGCCGCCCCTGGGCTCCAGGCAGCTCGGCCTGAGTTTCTGAATTTCTCCCTTGACACTTTGCCATTTTTCCACCCTTTTTCTCATTTCATCCAGGGACACAGCGGCACTCCACAGACTTTGCAGCCGCCCCTGGGCTCCAGGCAGCTCGGCCTGAGTTTCTGAATTTCTCCCTTGACACTTTGCCATTTTTCCACCTTTTTTCTCATTTCATCCAGGGACACAGCGGCACTCCACAGACTTTACAGCCGCCCCTGGGCTCCAGGCAGCTCGGCCTGAGTTTCTGAATTTCTCCCTTGACACTTTGCCATTTTTTCACCTTTTTTCTCATTTCATCCAGGGACACAGCGGCACTCCACAGACTTTCCCGCGGCCCCTGGGCTCCAGGACCCTAGGCATGGGTTTCTGCCTAGCTCCCTTGACACTTTGCCATTTTTTCACCCTTTTTCTCAATTCATCCAGGGACACAGCGGCTCTCACAGACTTTAGAACCGCCCCTGGGCTCCAGGACCCTAGGCATGGGTTTCTGCCTAGCTCCCTTGACACTTTGCCATTTTTTCACCTTTTTTCTCATTTCATCCAGGGACACAGCGGCTCTCCACAGACTTTCCCGCGGCCCCTGGGCTCCAGGCAGCTCGGCCTGAGTTTCTGAATTTCTCCCTTGACACTTTGCCATTTTTTCACCTTTTTTCTCATTTCATCCAGGGACACAGCGGCACTCCACAGACTTTACAGCCGCCCCTGGGCTCCAGGCAGCTCGGCCTGAGTTTCTGAATTTCTCCCTTGACACTTTGCCATTTTTTCACCTTTTTTCTCATTTCATCCAGGGACACAGCGGCACTCCACAGACTTTACAGCCGCCCCTGGGCTCCAGGCAGCTCGGCCTGAGTTTCTGAATTTCTCCCTTGACACTTTGCCATTTTTTCACCTTTTTTCTCATTTCATCCAGGGACACAGCGGCACTCCACAGACTTTCCCGCGGCCCCTGGGCTCCAGGACCCTAGGCATGGGTTTCTGCCTAGCTCCCTTGACACTTTGCCATTTTTTCACCCTTTTTCTCAATTCATCCAGGGACACAGCGGCTCTCACAGACTTTAGAACCGCCCCTGGGCTCCAGGACCCTAGGCATGGGTTTCTGCCTAGCTCCCTTGACACTTTGCCATTTTTTCACCTTTTTTCTCATTTCATCCAGGGACACAGCGGCTCTCCACAGACTTTGCAGCCGCCCCTGGGCTCCAGGCAGCTCGGCCTGGGTTTCTGAATTTCTCCCTTGACACTTTGCCATTTTTTCACCTTTTTTCTCATTTCATCCAGGGACACAGCGGCTCTCCACAGACTTTGCAGCCGCCCCTGGGCTCCAGGCAGCTCGGCCTGGGTTTCTGAATTTCTCCCTTGACACTTTGCCATTTTTTCACCCTTTTTCTCATTTCATCCAGGGACACAGCGGCACTCCACAGACTTTACAGCCGCCCCTGGGCTCCAGGCAGCTCGGCATGGGTTTCTGCCTAGCTCCCTTGACACTTTGCCATTTTTCCACCCTTTTTCTCATTTCATCCAGGGACACAGCGGCTCTCCACAGACTTTCCCGCGGCCCCTGGGCTCCAGGCAGCTCGGCCTGAGTTTCTGAATTTCTCCCTTGACACTTTGCCATTTTTTCACCTTTTTTCTCATTTCATCCAGGGACACAGCGGCACTCCACAGACTTTACAGCCGCCCCTGGGCTCCAGGCAGCTCGGCATGGGTTTCTGCCTAGCTCCCTTGACACTTTGCCATTTTTTCACCTTTTTTCTCATTTCATCCAGGGCAACAGCGGCTCTCACAGACTTTAGAACCGCCCCTGGGCTCCAGGACCCTAGGCATGGGTTTCTGCCTAGCTCCCTTGACACTTTGCCATTTTTTCACCTTTTTTCTCATTTCATCCAGGGACACAGCGGCTCTCCACAGACTTTCCCGCGGCCCCTGGGCTCCAGGACCCTAGGCATGGGTTTCTGCCTAGCTCCCTTGACACTTTGTTACTTTTCCACCCTTTTTCTCATTTCATCCAGGGACACAGCGGCACTCCACAGACTTTGCAGCCGCCCCTGGGCTCCAGGCAGCTCGGCCTGAGTTTCTGAATTTCTCCCTTGACACTTTGCCATTTTTCCACCCTTTTTCTCATTTCATCCAGGGACACAGCGGCACTCCACAGACTTTGCAGCCGCCCCTGGGCTCCAGGCAGCTCGGCCTGAGTTTCTGAATTTCTCCCTTGACACTTTGCCATTTTTCCACCTTTTTTCTCATTTCATCCAGGGACACAGCGGCACTCCACAGACTTTACAGCCGCCCCTGGGCTCCAGGCAGCTCGGCCTGAGTTTCTGAATTTCTCCCTTGACACTTTGCCATTTTTTCACCTTTTTTCTCATTTCATCCAGGGACACAGCGGCACTCCACAGACTTTCCCGCGGCCCCTGGGCTCCAGGACCCTAGGCATGGGTTTCTGCCTAGCTCCCTTGACACTTTGCCATTTTTTCACCCTTTTTCTCAATTCATCCAGGGACACAGCGGCTCTCACAGACTTTAGAACCGCCCCTGGGCTCCAGGACCCTAGGCATGGGTTTCTGCCTAGCTCCCTTGACACTTTGCCATTTTTTCACCTTTTTTCTCATTTCATCCAGGGACACAGCGGCTCTCCACAGACTTTCCCGCGGCCCCTGGGCTCCAGGCAGCTCGGCCTGAGTTTCTGAATTTCTCCCTTGACACTTTGCCATTTTTTCACCTTTTTTCTCATTTCATCCAGGGACACAGCGGCACTCCACAGACTTTACAGCCGCCCCTGGGCTCCAGGCAGCTCGGCCTGAGTTTCTGAATTTCTCCCTTGACACTTTGCCATTTTTTCACCTTTTTTCTCATTTCATCCAGGGACACAGCGGCACTCCACAGACTTTACAGCCGCCCCTGGGCTCCAGGCAGCTCGGCCTGAGTTTCTGAATTTCTCCCTTGACACTTTGCCATTTTTTCACCTTTTTTCTCATTTCATCCAGGGACACAGCGGCACTCCACAGACTTTCCCGCGGCCCCTGGGCTCCAGGACCCTAGGCATGGGTTTCTGCCTAGCTCCCTTGACACTTTGCCATTTTTTCACCCTTTTTCTCAATTCATCCAGGGACACAGCGGCTCTCACAGACTTTAGAACCGCCCCTGGGCTCCAGGACCCTAGGCATGGGTTTCTGCCTAGCTCCCTTGACACTTTGCCATTTTTTCACCTTTTTTCTCATTTCATCCAGGGACACAGCGGCTCTCCACAGACTTTGCAGCCGCCCCTGGGCTCCAGGCAGCTCGGCCTGGGTTTCTGAATTTCTCCCTTGACACTTTGCCATTTTTTCACCTTTTTTCTCATTTCATCCAGGGACACAGCGGCTCTCCACAGACTTTGCAGCCGCCCCTGGGCTCCAGGCAGCTCGGCCTGGGTTTCTGAATTTCTCCCTTGACACTTTGCCATTTTTTCACCCTTTTTCTCATTTCATCCAGGGACACAGCGGCACTCCACAGACTTTACAGCCGCCCCTGGGCTCCAGGCAGCTCGGCATGGGTTTCTGCCTAGCTCCCTTGACACTTTGCCATTTTTCCACCCTTTTTCTCATTTCATCCAGGGACACAGCGGCTCTCCACAGACTTTACAGCCGCCCCTGGGCTCCAGGCAGCTCGGCATGGGTTTCTGAATTTCTCCCTTGACACTTTGCCATTTTTTCACCTTTTTCCTCATTTCATCCAGGGACACAGCGGCTCTCCACAGACTTTCCCGCGGCCCCTGGGCTCCAGGACCCTAGGCATGGGTTTCTGCCTAGCTCCCTTGACACTTTGCCATTTTTTCACCTTTTTTCTCATTTCATCCAGGGACACAGCGGCTCTCCACAGACTTTGCAGCCGCCCCTGGGCTCCAGGCAGCTCGGCCTGGGTTTCTGAATTTCTCCCTTGACACTTTGCCATTTTTTCACCTTTTTTCTCATTTCATCCAGGGACACAGCGGCTCTCCACAGACTTTGCAGCCGCCCCTGGGCTCCAGGCAGCTCGGCCTGGGTTTCTGAATTTCTCCCTTGACACTTTGCCATTTTTTCACCTTTTTTCTCATTTCATCCAGGGACACAGCGGCTCTCCACAGACTTTCCCGCGGCCCCTGGGCTCCAGGACCCTAGGCATGGGTTTCTGCCTAGCTCCCTTGACACTTTGCCATTTTTTCACCCTTTTTCTCATTTCATCCAGGGACACAGCGGCTCTCACAGACTTTAGAACCGCCCCTGGGCTCCAGGACGCAAGGCATGGCTTACTCTCGCCCATTGACTTCAATGCATTTACTGCAACTCCTGCCTGTGTCCGCCAGAGGGCGTCTGGCTTAACAGCGGCTCTCCACGCTATTTCTATCCGCTTTGAGGCTCCAGGCAGCTCGGCCTGAGTTTCTGAATTTCTCCCTTGACACTTTGCCATTTTTTCACCTTTTTTCTCATTTCATCCAGGGACACAGCGGCTCTCCACAGACTTTGCAGCCGCCCCCGGGCTCCAGGCAGCTCGTCCTGGGTTTCTGAATTTCTCCCTTGACACTTTGCCATTTTTTCACCTTTTTTCTCATTTCATCCAGGGACACAGCGGCTCTCCACAGACTTTGCAGCCGCCCCTGGGCTCCAGGCAGCTCGGCCTGGGTTTCTGAATTTCTCCCTTGACACTTTGCCATTTTTTCACCCATTTTCTCATTTCATCCAGGGACACAGCGGCACTCCACAGACTTTACAGCCGCCCCTGGGCTCCAGGCAGCTCGGCATGGGTTTCTGCCTAGCTCCCTTGACACTTTGCCATTTTTCCACCCTTTTTCTCATTTCATCCAGGGACACAGCGGCTCTCCACAGACTTTCCCGCGGCCCCTGGGCTCCAGGCAGCTCGGCCTGAGTTTCTGAATTTCTCCCTTGACACTTTGCCATTTTTTCACCTTTTTTCTCATTTCATCCAGGGACACAGCGGCACTCCACAGACTTTCCCGCGGCCCCTGGGCTCCAGGACCCTAGGCATGGGTTTCTGCCTAGCTCCCTTGACACTTTGCCATTTTTTCACCCTTTTTCTCAATTCATCCAGGGACACAGCGGCTCTCACAGACTTTAGAACCGCCCCTGGGCTCCAGGACCCTAGGCATGGGTTTCTGCCTAGCTCCCTTGACACTTTGCCATTTTTTCACCTTTTTTCTCATTTCATCCAGGGACACAGCGGCTCTCCACAGACTTTCCCGCGGCCCCTGGGCTCCAGGCAGCTCGGCCTGAGTTTCTGAATTTCTCCCTTGACACTTTGCCATTTTTTCACCTTTTTTCTCATTTCATCCAGGGACACAGCGGCACTCCACAGACTTTACAGCCGCCCCTGGGCTCCAGGCAGCTCGGCCTGAGTTTCTGAATTTCTCCCTTGACACTTTGCCATTTTTTCACCTTTTTTCTCATTTCATCCAGGGACACAGCGGCACTCCACAGACTTTACAGCCGCCCCTGGGCTCCAGGCAGCTCGGCCTGAGTTTCTGAATTTCTCCCTTGACACTTTGCCATTTTTTCACCTTTTTTCTCATTTCATCCAGGGACACAGCGGCACTCCACAGACTTTCCCGCGGCCCCTGGGCTCCAGGACCCTAGGCATGGGTTTCTGCCTAGCTCCCTTGACACTTTGCCATTTTTTCACCCTTTTTCTCAATTCATCCAGGGACACAGCGGCTCTCACAGACTTTAGAACCGCCCCTGGGCTCCAGGACCCTAGGCATGGGTTTCTGCCTAGCTCCCTTGACACTTTGCCATTTTTTCACCTTTTTTCTCATTTCATCCAGGGACACAGCGGCTCTCCACAGACTTTGCAGCCGCCCCTGGGCTCCAGGCAGCTCGGCCTGGGTTTCTGAATTTCTCCCTTGACACTTTGCCATTTTTTCACCTTTTTTCTCATTTCATCCAGGGACACAGCGGCTCTCCACAGACTTTGCAGCCGCCCCTGGGCTCCAGGCAGCTCGGCCTGGGTTTCTGAATTTCTCCCTTGACACTTTGCCATTTTTTCACCCTTTTTCTCATTTCATCCAGGGACACAGCGGCACTCCACAGACTTTACAGCCGCCCCTGGGCTCCAGGCAGCTCGGCATGGGTTTCTGCCTAGCTCCCTTGACACTTTGCCATTTTTCCACCCTTTTTCTCATTTCATCCAGGGACACAGCGGCTCTCCACAGACTTTACAGCCGCCCCTGGGCTCCAGGCAGCTCGGCATGGGTTTCTGCCTAGCTCCCTTGACACTTTGCCATTTTTTCACCTTTTTTCTCATTTCATCCAGGGACACAGCGGCTCTCCACAGACTTTACAGCCGCCCCTGGGCTCCAGGACCCTAGGCATGGGTTTCTGAATTTCTCCCTTGACACTTTGCCATTTTTCCACCCATTTTCTCATTTCATCCAGGGACACAGCGGCTCTCACAGACTTTCCCGCGGCCCCTGGGCTCCAGGACCCTAGGCATGGGTTTCTGCCTAGCTCCCTTGACACTTTGTTACTTTTTCACCCTTTTTCTCATTTCATCCAGGGACACAGCGGCTCTCACAGACTTTAGAACCGCCCCTGGGCTCCAGGACCCTAGGCATGGGTTTCTGCCTAGCTCCCTTGACACTTTGCCATTTTTTCACCCTTTTTCTCAATTCATCCAGGGACACAGCGGCTCTCCACACACTTTAGAACCGCCCCTGGGCTCCAGGCAGCTCGGCCTGAGTTTCTGAATTTCTCCCTTGACACTTTGCCATTTTTTCACCTTTTTTCTCATTTCATCCAGGGACACAGCGGCTCTCCACAGACTTTGCAGCCGCCCCTGGGCTCCAGGACCCTAGGCATGGGTTTCTGCCTAGCTCCCTTGACACTTTGCCATTTTTTCACCTTTTTTCTCATTTCATCCAGGGACACAGCGGCTCTCCACAGACTTTGCAGCCGCCCCTGGGCTCCAGGCAGCTCGGCCTGGGTTTCTGAATTTCTCCCTTGACACTTTGCCATTTTTTCACCTTTTTTCTCATTTCATCCAGGGACACAGCGGCTCTCCACAGACTTTGCAGCCGCCCCTGGGCTCCAGGCAGCTCGGCCTGGGTTTCTGAATTTCTCCCTTGACACTTTGCCATTTTTTCACCCTTTTTCTCATTTCATCCAGGGACACAGCGGCACTCCACAGACTTTACAGCCGCCCCTGGGCTCCAGGCAGCTCGGCATGGGTTTCTGCCTAGCTCCCTTGACACTTTGCCATTTTTCCACCCTTTTTCTCATTTCATCCAGGGACACAGCGGCTCTCCACAGACTTTACAGCCGCCCCTGGGCTCCAGGCAGCTCGGCATGGGTTTCTGCCTAGCTCCCTTGACACTTTGCCATTTTTTCACCTTTTTTCTCATTTCATCCAGGGACACAGCGGCTCTCCACAGACTTTACAGCCGCCCCTGGGCTCCAGGACCCTAGGCATGGGTTTCTGAATTTCTCCCTTGACACTTTGCCATTTTTCCACCCATTTTCTCATTTCATCCAGGGACACAGCGGCTCTCACAGACTTTCCCGCGGCCCCTGGGCTCCAGGACCCTAGGCATGGGTTTCTGCCTAGCTCCCTTGACACTTTGTTACTTTTTCACCCTTTTTCTCATTTCATCCAGGGACACAGCGGCTCTCACAGACTTTAGAACCGCCCCTGGGCTCCAGGACCCTAGGCATGGGTTTCTGCCTAGCTCCCTTGACACTTTGCCATTTTTTCACCCTTTTTCTCAATTCATCCAGGGACACAGCGGCTCTCCACACACTTTAGAACCGCCCCTGGGCTCCAGGCAGCTCGGCCTGAGTTTCTGAATTTCTCCCTTGACACTTTGCCATTTTTTCACCTTTTTTCTCATTTCATCCAGGGACACAGCGGCTCTCCACAGACTTTGCAGCCGCCCCTGGGCTCCAGGCAGCTCGGCCTGAGTTTCTGAATTTCTCCCTTGACACTTTGCCATTTTTTCACCTTTTTTCTCATTTCATCCAGGGACACAGCGGCACTCCACAGACTTTACAGCCGCCCCTGGGCTCCAGGCAGCTCGGCCTGAGTTTCTGAATTTCTCCCTTGACACTTTGCCATTTTTTCACCTTTTTCTTCATTTCATCCAGGGACACAGCGGCTCTCCACAGACTTTCCCGCGGCCCCTGGGCTCCAGGCAGCTCGGCCTGAGTTTCTGAATTTCTCCCTTGACACTTTGCCATTTTTTCACCTTTTTTCTCATTTCATCCAGGGACACAGCGGCACTCCACAGACTTTACAGCCGCCCCTGGGCTCCAGGCAGCTCGGCATGGGTTTCTGCCTAGCTCCCTTGACACTTTGCCATTTTTTCACCTTTTTTCTCATTTCATCCAGGGACACAGCGGCTCTCCACAGACTTTACAGCCGCCCCTGGGCTCCAGGACCCTAGGCATGGGTTTCTGAATTTCTCCCTTGACACTTTGCCATTTTTTCACCTTTTTTCTCATTTCATCCAGGGACACAGCGGCACTCCACAGACTTTGCAGCCGCCCCTGGGCTCCAGGCAGCTCGGCCTGAGTTTCTGAATTTCTCCCTTGACACTTTGCCATTTTTCCACCCTTTTTCTCATTTCATCCAGGGACACAGCGGCACTCCACAGACTTTGCAGCCGCCCCTGGGCTCCAGGCAGCTCGGCCTGAGTTTCTGAATTTCTCCCTTGACACTTTGCCATTTTTCCACCTTTTTTCTCATTTCATCCAGGGACACAGCGGCACTCCACAGACTTTACAGCCGCCCCTGGGCTCCAGGCAGCTCGGCCTGAGTTTCTGAATTTCTCCCTTGACACTTTGCCATTTTTTCACCTTTTTTCTCATTTCATCCAGGGACACAGCGGCACTCCACAGACTTTCCCGCGGCCCCTGGGCTCCAGGACCCTAGGCATGGGTTTCTGCCTAGCTCCCTTGACACTTTGCCATTTTTTCACCCTTTTTCTCAATTCATCCAGGGACACAGCGGCTCTCACAGACTTTAGAACCGCCCCTGGGCTCCAGGACCCTAGGCATGGGTTTCTGCCTAGCTCCCTTGACACTTTGCCATTTTTTCACCTTTTTTCTCATTTCATCCAGGGACACAGCGGCTCTCCACAGACTTTCCCGCGGCCCCTGGGCTCCAGGCAGCTCGGCCTGAGTTTCTGAATTTCTCCCTTGACACTTTGCCATTTTTTCACCTTTTTTCTCATTTCATCCAGGGACACAGCGGCACTCCACAGACTTTACAGCCGCCCCTGGGCTCCAGGCAGCTCGGCCTGAGTTTCTGAATTTCTCCCTTGACACTTTGCCATTTTTTCACCTTTTTTCTCATTTCATCCAGGGACACAGCGGCACTCCACAGACTTTACAGCCGCCCCTGGGCTCCAGGCAGCTCGGCCTGAGTTTCTGAATTTCTCCCTTGACACTTTGCCATTTTTTCACCTTTTTTCTCATTTCATCCAGGGACACAGCGGCACTCCACAGACTTTCCCGCGGCCCCTGGGCTCCAGGACCCTAGGCATGGGTTTCTGCCTAGCTCCCTTGACACTTTGCCATTTTTTCACCCTTTTTCTCAATTCATCCAGGGACACAGCGGCTCTCACAGACTTTAGAACCGCCCCTGGGCTCCAGGACCCTAGGCATGGGTTTCTGCCTAGCTCCCTTGACACTTTGCCATTTTTTCACCTTTTTTCTCATTTCATCCAGGGACACAGCGGCTCTCCACAGACTTTGCAGCCGCCCCTGGGCTCCAGGCAGCTCGGCCTGGGTTTCTGAATTTCTCCCTTGACACTTTGCCATTTTTTCACCTTTTTTCTCATTTCATCCAGGGACACAGCGGCTCTCCACAGACTTTGCAGCCGCCCCTGGGCTCCAGGCAGCTCGGCCTGGGTTTCTGAATTTCTCCCTTGACACTTTGCCATTTTTTCACCTTTTTTCTCATTT